>NC_091066.1:70961774-71263593 GCF_000393655.2 Nicotiana sylvestris
CTCTTAAGTTAATTGATATGCGGTTGAAGAAAGAAGATGTCTTCAATTTCGATCAAAGTCAGTCATTGACATTCAGGAGAGAATTGGCTATCAATCTTTGGGCTCATGGAAAGTGGAAAAAAGATAGCGACTATGAAACTCCAGAAGAACAAGAAGGACATGATTATGGAGATTTTGAAGAGACTCTGTGTGAATTTTTTGATTAGAGGATTGGTTGAATATAATTTGGATTTTGTGAATATACACTAATTATTTTTTTTAGTTCATTTTTGTTCATACAAATATGTTTGTGTCTTTTATCATGAATTTTAAGTACATTTTTGTTGAAAAAACTTAAGAATGAAGTGTCGATTGTACACCAAAAAACTTCAGCACATTGGGCTGAAGATTTTTGAAAAAGCTTTACGACAAAACTATTGAATCCAACACAAAAACTTCAGCTTATCAGGCGCTGAAGTTTTTAGAAATACACTAAAAAACTTCAGCATATTGGGCTGAAGATTTTTGAAAAAACTTTACGACAAAAACTATTGAATCCAACACAAAAACTTCAGCTTATCAGGTGTTGAAGTTTTTAGAAATATACTAAAAAACTTCAGCCCAATACTGAAGTTTTTTGAAAAAGCTTTACGATAATAACTATTAAATCCAACACAAAAACTTCAGCTTATGAGGTGCTGAAGTTTTGAGAAATACACTAAAAACTTAAGCACATTGGGCCGAAGTTTTTTGAAAAAGCTTTATGACAAAAACTTTAGCATGTTTTGGTATTTTTTTTAACTTGATACTTATCTTTTTTGCATTTTCTAGCTACTTTTTGTCATTTATCACCTATATCACCTACTTTTTGTGGCCTTATTTTTTACTACTTTTGTTATTGCATTTACTAACTACTAGCATTTATCACTTACTTGTTTTGCCAACTACTTATCTTGTTACATTCAATTTCTCTGAACAAAAAATAGTTAACAATCTCTTCAGCATTTATAGATATTAAATTGATTAGGTGCATTCTTTGGCTATATTAACAATCTCTTCACTTGAAAATTTCATAGTCATCCATAGACTTCTATCATATTTCTTTAAATTTGTATTCAAAGAAAAACAGGAAAATGTTGGCAAAGACATGCTTATTGGGTGTAGTAGGGAGTTCTTGGGAAGCAAAGATAATGACGGAAAAGTTGAAATACTTCATATGTGAAGGAGAGTGGCCAGATCAAAAACTCGAGCTCCAGGACAATTTGCTCTTTTTACTAGTTGATAAATCTAACTTTTAGGAAAAAGAGCAAATTTCCTGGGGCTCGAGTTTTTGATGTGGCCACTCCCCGTCACATATGAAGTATTTTTGACTTCTCCTTCATTATCTTTGCTTCCCAAGAATTCCCACCTGCACACCAGTAAACATGTCTTTGGCCAATATTTTCTTGTTTTTTTCTTATGAAAGAATACGGGAGTGGCTAAAAAATCATAGTACTAAACTTTGTCAACCTGTGCCTGACAGAAAACGCTTTGGCGGAATTAAATTTGGTGAAATGGAGCGTGACTGTCTTATATCTCATGGTGCTGCAGCGAATTTGCATGAACGCCTTTTCTGTGAATCAATTAAAGACATAGTGAAGGTTCATGGAATGTGGTTAAGAAACCCAAGAAGAGCAACTAGGACATGACTATGGAGAATATGAAGACACTATGTGAATTTTTTGAATAGAGAATAACTTGTAAACAAAAAACTAAATTTTTCTTTTTTTACAAAGATGTAAGTGAAAACAAAATTCGATTTTGTGAATATACATTATTTTGTGTGAATTATGTGATGTCTTTTAAATTTTTGTTCTATTCGCATTAATTAGTTTTTTAGTTGACTTGGATTGATTCAAATATGTTTGTGTCTTTTTTCATGAAATTCAACATGCTAAACTGGAGCATGAAGTAAATAACTTATGCTTTTTAAGCTGAAGTTTTGGTTAAAAATCATAACAAAAGTGTCAAATGTAGGACAAAACTTTAGCTCATCACTAAATACACTAAATAACTTCAGCAGTTTCTGCGTAAGTTATTTGAAAAAGCTTTACGACAAAAACTATCGAGTCCAGAACAAAAACTTCAGCTTATCATGTGCTGAAGTTTTTAGAAATGAACTAAATAACTTCAGCACATTGGGCTGAAGATTTTGAAAAAGCTTTACGACAAAACTATTGAATCCACGATAAAAAACTTCAACTTATGATGTGCTGAAGTTTTTACAAATGAACTAAATAACTTCAGCACATTGGGTTGAAGATTTTGAAAAAGCTTATGACAAAAACTTCAGCATGTTTTGGTATTTTTTAAATTGATACATATCTTTTTTGTATTAACTATCTACTTTTTCAGGCTGAAGTTATTTTTTTATTATAGAAAAACTGTGGGCTTATTAGGGCTGAAGTTACATTTCTTTTTGCATTTACCACATACTTGTTATACCACCTACTTATCTTGTTTCATTCAATTTCTCTGAACGTAAAACAGTAAAAACAGCTGAAAAGTTACTTTTACATTTATAGATATTAAATTGATTAGGTGAACTCTTTGTCTATATTAACAATCTCTTCACTTGAAAATTTTATAGTCATTCATAGACTTCCATCATATTTCTTTAAATTTATATTCATCCTTAGTCTTTCAGCTTTTGTTAAAGAAAAAATGTCTGGTGCAAGCGGAAGCAGGAAGGCTAATATGGATGAAATTATGCAGAAGTGGGAGACTTTGAAGTGTGAAAGGTACAATAACAAACCGATGGCTAATCTTATGATTTTGTGGGATCAAATAAAGGCTGATTGGGAGAGAATCAGGCCACAGTTCTTTGCCAATGAATCATTCCAGAACAGGCTTAACTTGGAACGTAGTTGTGTAGGTTATTCAACCTCGTTCAACAAGGTTGTGCAGCAGTTTGATAGTTTTAAGTTTCCCATTGGGGACAACTATTTCAAGCTGCAAAACAACTTGAAAACTCTTCTTTCTCTTATGGACAGAGTAATCGTCGAACAAAGTCAACTGTGTGATGAATTCAACAAGTTGAAGAATGATCTCGTTGGACTCTGTGGTCTTTTTCCTGAGTACCCTATAGTTATCTCCGATACTGATGATGATGATGAGATATTTAGAGAAATTGAGGAGTATTGTGATGATGATGATGATGATGATGGTTATGATTGTTAGTGTTTGTAATCATTCTTTTATGTTTTAATGCTGTATTTTTTTGTTTACTTCAACCCATAGAGTTGAAGTTTTTAGGTTCATTTTGTATAACTTCAGCCCAGAGAGCTGAAGTTTTGTTTGTACTTTGTGTGTTGTTCTCATCTCTTTTTATATCAATGTTATTATCATCCTCTTTCTTCTTAGCTTTCTATTGTATTATCCTTGTTATTTGTTGGTATTTGCTTTATACTTCTTAGTTGGTTTTTATGTTTAGTTGTTGTAATTCTTTTTTATGTTTTTATGTTGTGCCTTTTTGTTTACTTCAGCATATTCGAGAATATGCTGACATTATTAAGTTCTTTTTCTATAACTTCAGCTTAGAGATGCTGAAGCTTTTGTTTGTACATGCGTTTCTTTTGTGTGCTGTACGCGTATGTGCGTGTGAGTGTATGTATGTATGTATGTGTGTGTGTGTGTGTGTTTGTTTAAGGATATGTATTTCACATATTGTAACCTAAAGTTTTCTCTCGCGGAAGTCATAGCGTACTTTTTTAAAATGCAACCAAACTTGTAAGCCTGCACAACAAAAAATGAGTGATTTGTACTTTACCAGTATATAAAATAGTACAAGAGCTTTTTTTTATTCATATGAAAAAAATCACATTTCAATTATGTCATACAATAATGAAAGTCTAAATTCAGACCAAGGATTATTGAAGGTTGGAGTATTTTTCAGTGTGTTTCTTGGAATATAGATGAGGTGCCAGAGAAGCCAAGCAAGTTGTTCTGTTATGCCCAACTTGTTTACATCGACTGCATTTGGTAGACTTGAATGGTACTGATTCAGTCGCAGGTATATGCCTCTTCTTTTATCTTCTTCCTTGTAAAATCTCTACATCGGGAGATTTTGTGATCTCAGATTGTATATTTTGTGGTATATCCCATGATTTTTGATCTCCCACGGTATTAACATGTCCTTCATATGTTTCAACCATGTTTCCTTTGAATACCAATTTGAGCAATAATCAAATTTCAACAAATATCTCTTATTAATAGCAGCAATTGCATGTGGACAGGGCAATTCATCAAGTTGGAATTCCAGGCAGTCACAAGTTCTCTTCTTTAACTCCACAATGAATTCGATTCCTTCACTATTTATTCTAAACAACAATGAGTCAAGGTTGAACACCTAACAAGGAATAAAAAATTAAGACAACCTATATTAGTGTATTGTTGCTTCAAAAAGAAAAAGTATGATTTTTTTTAAATGTAAGCAGTAAATCACTGCAATAGATATAAAAAGATGAAGTTAATAAATATACTCACAAACATTTTGCAAGCCAAGTCCATCTTCTTAGTCATCTCTTCTTCTGCCCGTATTGATACTTTGTGAAAAGTTTTATTTGCCTTTTTTCTCCGTTCGTAGAACCACTCTCCCAACTTTTCTTGGATGAAATCTAACATTCTTAAAATATGCATTTCTCTCCCTTTTAGTAAAACGGAATTCATTGATTCTACCATGTTTCTTGTTAGCATATCATAACGTTGCCGTGGGAACCACGATCGAGCCCATCTCTATGGAGGCTCTTCCATTATGTAATTGTATGTTTTCTTGTCAATACTTTTGAGTTGGGACATTAACTGATCAAAATCTTCACGTTTGTATGACCTTGCAGCACTTTGAAAAAGATTTATTACCGTGGCTTTTGCATGTCTTTGCTTTAAATTTTTCTCAAAGTGATAGAGGCAGATACCATGGTGAGCTTCAGGAAAAACTTTTCTAATCCCATTTGCGATCGATTGGTTTCTATCTGACAAGAAAACCAGTTCACGACGGACTTGAGTTACTTTTCTCATTTCCTCGAAGAACAAAATGTATGCCTCATTGTTTTCTAAATCTGCTACACCAAAAGATAGAGGAAAGATTTGACTGTTTGCATCTTTTGATACAGCAACAAATAGAATACCACGATATTTTAACTTTAAAAACGTTGCATCTACTGCAATAACGGGTCTATAGTAGGACCAACCAGCTACTGATGCTGCTAGAGCAAAGAACATGTAAGCAAATCTGTACAGTGAAACACAAAAAAAAAACAAATCATAAGGTGTGAAGTTATTCAAATAGGAACATTTTTGAAACTTCAGGCTGATGGTTAGTATTGTTTTGCTTACCTGTTCTGCGCATATCTTTTTATGCTTGTGTACGTTCCTGGGTTTTTGTCCACCATCATGTGTAGGTATGAAGGAAGAATCCGGTAGTTCTCTTCAAGTGTTCCCCTTATGCAAGCAACAGCTTTTTGAATAGCACGCCATGCCTTGTGATAACCAATGTCAGTTCCAAATTTCTTTTTCATTTCATTTTCTACAAAGGCTGGTGTAACCTCTATCTTTTTGTCTCGAACATGTTCTATAATTTGTTCACTTATAAAATTTGATGTAGCATGCTTCTGATATGATTTTCTTGCATCAACAGAGCATTTATGGATGTTATGATATTTTATCACCCTGAATAGTATGGAATTTTTTATTTTGGTAGTACGTACATTCCAACCACATTTGTCGACGATGCATTTCAGTTCGTATCTCTTTGAACATGATCTAATAGCAATGAATTAAACTTTCTAGTTTATCTCCAAGCTGCAGAAAAATTTAGTCATATTTTGTTTGTTCTCAAAAATTGATCCAACTCTTACTTCCTCAGGCAACGCATCGTGCCTAAGTATTTTACATGGTGGAGATTCTTTCAGCTTTCTCCTCACTCTTTTTCTTGATTTCTGAGAAACACTAGAAGTTTCAGCAATTTCTTCAATTCTATCTGATGTTATCGGCATAAGCTCCATGTTTACTTCATCTTCATTGTTGCTTATCATTGAAGAAGCTAACAAAAAACTTTCTTGGATTGTGTGTTGGTTGTCAATTTGCATTATTAGCTGTCCTTCTTCTTCTTGGTCATCGACAAACTGGTATGAATTTATTGGAGGAGCGGGTAATTGTTGCAGCATTATATAGTCTGAAGTAGCTGTAATGTTAGAAGGTTGTTGCTCGTTGTCTACTTCCATTAGTGGATGTCCTACTTCATGTTGATAATCTACAAAAGATGCTGAATCTATCGCATATGCAAGAGATTGTTTGAATGCTGCAGATTCGGAAGGTTGTATTTTTTCGATGACGAAATGGCAATTCTTGTAGGCTGAATCAGTTGTAAGCAAATGTATACATGTACTGAGTTCTTCATCTGAAGTTACATGCATTCCTTTGCTTGTATTTAGTTTGATATCAAACCATATTTTTAGTGCATATCTGTTTGAATCAATATTTGCAACTTTACTAATTTTCTTCAGGAAAGTATTGAATGATATGTGCTTATTAAGTAGAACAAGTTTTGTATCATGATCCAAGTATTTGAAATCAGGAGTCCAACTCTCATTGAAAGTTATAACAATGCAAATCAAACTCATCCTGCAGATTCATATTTAGTGACAAGTATTAGGAAAGTGAACAGAAGAATTTTTAGGTTGTTTGTGCTGAAGTTTTTTTCAAATGAACTAAATCACTTAAGCATCTTCTACTGAAATTTTTTGGAAAAAGATGTATGACATAATTAATGAATCCTGCACAAAAAACTTCAACTTATTAAGTGCTAAAGTTTTTAGAAATAAGCTTAATAACTTCAGCATATCAGCTGAAGTTTTAGCAAATGAATTCAAAAACTTGAGCATGTTTCAACATTAATTGCATAGTATACAGGAGTAACCTACACAATTAAAGTAGTAATTATATTGCGTTGGGGGTATGTGTTAGTGTAATAATTACATTCCTATCATATTCATGCACGGTTTTCATTAGACAATGTTTAAAATTTCTCTTTGCCTTTTCATATACTATGCAGAAGTTTTTTCCCCTATATAAGCACGCTATACCTTGTGAGTTTATTCACTCAAACACATATATTTTAGCAGACATAAAATATAAAAAGGAGAAAAATGGATGTTGTCATCAGGTAAATAGTGGAAGAAATCAAGCAAGACATTATAGAGACTTTTGAGCTGAAACTGGATGAGCTCATAGACAAGTACGACAGGGAGTTGGAAGAAATTAACAACAAGCTTGATACGCTTGTGATGTATGCAAGATTTGATAATCTTACTGATGAAGATGCTCGTCCATCTGGTAGTGACGACGACGATGATGATGATAATATGGACGATTAGTTTTTCTTTTTGTTATTTATGTTATTTTGTTATTTATGTAATTTAATTTGTTTTTTTAATGTTTAATGAAATATTCAGTTTTTGTTTTAAGTATTTTGTGCGTTTTTTTTAATATTAGTTCTATTCAAACTCGAAAAATAGCAGAGGAAATGAACTAAATAACTTCAGCAGGAATTAACAAAAACTAATTCGAAAATACACAGTGCTTGATGAAAACTTCAAGCATGAACTAAAAATTCTTTTAAAACTTAGAAAATAACAGAGCAATTAACAAAAACTTATCCGAAAATTACATACGACAAAATATTAAGCATTTTTAGCAGATGAACTAAAACAAATTCAGCATACTAAATATTATTACCTAGTGTAGGAGGAAAACTTCAGTATCTATGCTGAAGTTTTTTGTGCAATATATAATTTTAATTTATGTTTTATTTTTTTTACCCAATGTAATAGGAAAACTTCAGCTCCTCCTGCTGAAGTTTTTAAATATTAACTAAAAAACTTCAGCAGCTATGCTGAAGTTTCTTGTGCAATATGAAATTTTAATTTATGTTTTATTTTTTTTACCCAGTGTAATAGGAAAACTTCAGCTCTTCCTGCTGATGTTTTTAAATAATAACTGAAAAACTTCAGCACCTATACTAAAGTTTTTTATGCAATATGTAATTTTAATTTATGTTTTATTTTTTTATCCAGTGTAGGAGGAAAACTTCAGCTCATGTTGCTGAAGTTTTTAAAGATTACGTAAAAAACTTCAGCAACTAATGCTTAAGTTTTAGTGCAATATGAAATTTTATGCAATATGAAAAGTTTAGCTCGTTTTGTTGAATTTTTAAAATATGAACTAAATAACTTCAGCTTGTTTAGCAAATAAACAATGATAACACTCATATAATGTTTTAATATAATTTTTTCTTCGTTGTGTTATTTGCCAGCTCGTTTTGGTCAATTTTTTAGATAACACTCATATAATATTTTAATACAATTTTTTCTTCGTTGTGTTATTTGCCAGCTCGTTTCGGTGAATTTTTTAGATATGAACTAAATAACTTCAGCTTGTTTAACAAATAAACCAAAAACTTCAACATATTTGTCGGATTAGAATGTTAGAATTCACCGTCAAATAGATTTAGAATGCAAATTCAGCATATCAGTGAAGTTCGTCAAACAACTTCAATCAATCAATCAGAAAACATATAATTCAAAAACTATTTTGAACTCTGAAGATGAATTTGAATACTTACAATGTATTTTGTAATTTTGAATTTGTAATTTGAATCTGGTTCAAATCTGCTTTGCGAGAGGCTATCTTAGGAGAGACGGAATGATGGAGGAGATACGGAGGATATCTGGAATTTGAATCTGGGCATGCTTGATGCATCTTTTATATGTTTTGGAAAGGGTATAATGGTCATATTATTACGAATTTTTTGTTAGTTGGTTACGAAATCAATAGTTTTTAAAAATAAGGTACATGTTAAAAGGTGGCATAAATATAGAGTACGACTGCAAATTGCCCAGCTCGGTACGATCACTCAATGTTTTTGGGGAAATAATTCGTTTTCTTGTGTTTGGTTAACAAGCAAAAAAATTACTTTGCGAAAAAAATATTTATTAGAAATTGAATTTGGCAATTGAAACAAAAATGAGTAATGCTTGACTTAAGATATAACCAGAGGCGGCTTAACCCCCAAGCCATTAAAGCGGCCGCCTTAGGCTTCACAAAATTAGAGGCCCCAAAAGCTACACTTTTTATATGTAATTTAAATATTTATTGTATTTAATATTAAATAGTGATAAGAAATTTTTCGACCATCTTTTGCTACTTTGTCACCAATCGTTAATAATATATTTTTGTATTTTATGTGGTCTTTTTTCGGAGTTGATTGAGAAAATTCAAATGAAAGTGAAAGACAATTAAATCTGTAGTTACTTTCTAGTTCTTCTTACTCTAACTTGAATAAATTTTATTTACGGTTCTAAATTTGTAAGATATTTTCTTTCAAGATCTCTATAGACATGCTTCAAGCTAAATAAATCGTAAAATAATTATCATCGTTGTAAATACAAATTTCTACATGGTTGTTACTTTGGGAGGCAATATTATATAGTGAATTACGTTGACGGTCATGTAAAAAGAAAAAATTAAAAATTATACTTAATAAAATCTTATCAAATGTTAGTAATGTTTCAACAGAGATTAAAGAAGTTGGTTATATCGTCAAGATAAAATTGCATTTCGAAAAATAAAAAGAATAAACTTCAACAAAATATCTATAATTATTAAACAAGTTTAAGACCTCTTATTACGTCTTGACTTTAAGCCTATAAGATCATTGAGCCACCTCTGGATATAAATACAAGTACAAGTTGAAGCTTTCCTTGCTTTTCTGGATTTATGGACATGTTTGACTTCAGGTCTTCTTAGATATTAAAATTCATGCTACTGCTAAAAACTTATTGCAAGTTCTTCTTCTTTCCATACTGATAGAAAATGACTCATGACCAAATAATATTCCCTTTATCATGTTTATTTTCTATATAAACGAATTTTCTATAAAGTTAAACTTTTGGGAAAATGATATTGTATAGTAAATTTTCAAAATAATAGCCAATATATATATATATATATATATATTGTATGTTATATACAAAAATTATACAATTTTATGTGCTTTTTTGATTACCGAATATAAATAATTTTTGACGCGGGTTAAAAGGTAAAAATTGCACGGGGCGCCCTATTTGGTCGCCCCCAATTAACCTATACCCATATTTTAAAAACTTTTAACTTGTACCCACTTTTTAATAACTTCAGCCCCCTTTCTCCTTCTCCTTCTCCTACTTCGTTTTCAAGCAAAGGAAATGGAAAGTCACAACTGCTTCAGTGAGATAAAATCACTTAGTTTCTTTTATTCAATTAATCAAACGAAATTGTGGTTTCTTTCATAGAAATACAGGCTGTGTATATGCATTGGCCATTATTTCAGCAGTTTTTCTTGTCGACTTTTCAGAAATGAGTACCTCAAATAAGGTTGTGTGGTCTGTAGCATTCATTTCATAAAAGCACTTTGTAGTTGTGTAGGCACAATAGTATGCGTTCCATTTCATCGCTTTATAAACAGACTATGTTTGATTTAAAAGTAAAAAAATCAATACGAAAATTTGTAGCGTTTAAAGTCCATAGATTAACGGGGTTCTTTAGCAGTAAGTTATTATGCTATCTATGAGTTTTGCTTTCACAAACAAAATACAGATGACCAAGATCCCAAACAAACATAAATAGTGCTGAAGTTTTTACAAATGAACTAAATAACTTCAGCTTTAGAGCTGAAGTTCGATAGTTACAAAACAAAATCTTAAGCTCTAGAGCTGAAGTTCGCCAATTACAAAAATAAAAACTTCAGCTCTAGAGCTGAAGTTCGCCAGTTACAAAACAAAAACACAAAAATAAAAACTTCAGCTCTAGAGCTGAACTTCAGGCTCGGCTACTAGAATGCTGAAGTTTTGCGTGATTGCCTTTGTTACTTCAGCCCTGTATACTGAAATTATGCGAAAAAACGGGTACGCTTGCAATTTTTTGCAAAGCGGGCACAAGTTAAAACGTGACACAAAAAGCGGGTATAGATGCAAATGCCCCGTTAAAAGTGAAAAAAGCACTGAACTTTTCTCATTCACTGCTTTTATAATAGCTTGACTATAAAAATAACACGGTCTAGCCAGTTTTCGGACTGATCATTCAAAAATAGCTAGCGTTTGCCAAGTCATTGAAAAATAGCCACTACTTTGCTGCAACAAAGACCGGTCCAACATAATATACTGGAGTTCGGTGCACCTGTGTATGAACTTCTGCTCCAGTATAATATAGTAGAGATTGGAGCACTTGTGCTTCAAACTCCAGTATATTATGCTGGACCTGTATAAAACTCCAGTATATTATGGTGGAGTATTTTTTCGAATTTTGAACAGTGTTTTCGTTCATATTTATCTTTACACGAAAAGTAGCTAAATTTCGATTACTTTTGGAACTGGCTATTTTTGAATGACCACTTGACTATTTTTGAATTTCTAAATCTGACTATTTTTGAATTTCTCCCCGCTTAAGTTTTCTTAAATATCAGAAACTCGTGTTACTTGTGGAAACTTTTTGCAAGATAAATGTCTGGTTGTATCAAATGTTTTTTTGCCCGTAAAAATTGACACTGACTTCTATTTAGCTAACACATGGGTGGTTTCTAATTATTTCTATTTATAAAAAATTATTAGCATGTATGCAATGTTTCTCATGATTAACGCTCCTATTATGTCAATCAGAGCCATAATTCCCCCTTCATTCTCTTTTTCCTTTTTCCCATTGCAAGAATCCTGATGTCACTCTCCAAATGTGAAAAGAATCATCAAAGGAAGAATGCGATATAAAAAGATTGTTTGTCTCAGCTGAATAAAGTAGTTTTTAAGCACAGAGGGCTGAAATCAATTTTTAAGTGCTGGAGTTGAGCATGAAATTAAATATGAATTATGTATAAGTCGAGACTTAAAAGCATAAAATATATGTATGTCCACTGTCCTGAGACTTAGATGACAACATTGACAATCCATTTTGGTTGGTCCTTTGTCATCTAGATCGTCAGCTTAAGTATGTGGACCACTGAATATACTGGGCTGCTACTTTTTATCTATTGATTTAGAAGAAAGTTTTAGTGGCTAAGGTTCTACGTATGAGGGATACACTCCTGTCTCCATCTTTTGGTCCCATGATTGAGGGCAAGAATTTTGTTACTATGAATTTTTACGCGTAGTAACATGTAGCTTGTCGTATTTTTCGTATTACTAATCCACTTATTATGGACGATACCTATAATTCTTTTGTACTGTCAGTAGAAGTTAAATTCTTACTATAATCGTAGAAAACTTGTTAATCATTCTGATTAATTATATGATGAATAATTAAAACGTATTTACAACTAAAGCAACTTTGACATGATAGATGGGGCAATGGCAAAGACAGCTCCTTTATAGTGAAACAGAAGTGGAATTATTGCAAGCTTTCATTCCTTATGGAGAAGTTGGAAGACAGGGAATACTTTTGGCTTCTCATTCCTTTCACTTCTCTATATAAGTAAATTAGCTTATGTTATAGAAATTATCCCTTTTTCCATTCATTGCTCAACAATATGGCCAATTGTATTACCTTGTATTTCTTGTTCCTTACTATCTTATTACTTGCTCTAAATCCATTTACTATGGCTCAGTCAGAAACTTATATCATCCATATGGACTTATCAGCCATGCCTAAAGCTTTCTCTAGCCATCAGAATTGGTACTTGACCACTCTTGCTTCTGTATCAGATAGTTCAAATCTTGGAACTGCAAGTAATAGAAATTCCTTTTCCTCAACAAAACTAGTATATGCTTACACTAATGCCATTCATGGTTTTAGTGCAAGTCTTTCTCCTTCTGAACTAGAAGTTGTCAAAAATTCTCCAGGCTATCTTACTTCAACTAAGGACATGACAGTTAAAATTGACACAACGCACACGTCTCAATTCCTTGGCCTAAATTCCAATTCTGGTGCATGGCCAAAGTCAGACTATGGCAAAGATGTTATAGTTGGCTTAGTTGACACAGGGATTTGGCCAGAGAGTAAAAGCTATAATGATAATGGGATGACTGAAGTTCCATCAAGATGGAAAGGAGAATGCGAAAGTGGCACTCAATTTAATTCCTCTTTATGCAACAAGAAACTCATTGGTGCGCGTTACTTCAACAAAGGCCTAATTGCCAATAATCCGAATATTACCATCTCGATGAATTCAGCTCGTGACACAGACGGGCATGGAACTCACACATCTTCTACAGCTGCAGGAAGTCTTGTAGAATCTGTATCTTATTTTGGTTATGCCCCTGGTGCTGCTACAGGGATGGCACCAAAGGCTCATGTAGCAATGTACAAGGCTTTGTGGGAGGAAGGTACAAAGTTATCTGATATTCTGGCTGCAATTGATCAGGCAATTGAGGATGGAGTGGATATAATATCCTTGTCATTAGGCATAGATGGTCGTGCGTTATATGATGATCCGGTAGCTATTGCCACATTCGCAGCAATGGAGAAAGGTATATTTGTTTCCACTTCAGCAGGGAATGAAGGGCCTGACGGTCAGAGTTTGCACAATGGAACACCTTGGATTCTCACTGTTGCTGCTGGCACAGTTGATCGCGAATTTATCGGGACACTAACTCTAGGTAATGGAGTTTCAGTTACTGGTTTATCTCTGTACCCTGGGAATTCCAGTTCAAGCGAAAGCTCCATCGTTTTTCTCAAGACGTGCCTAGAGGAGAAGGAACTGGAGAAAAATGCACTCAAAATCGTGGTCTGCTATGACACAAACGGATCAATAAGTGACCAAATGTACAATGTAAGAAACTCAAATGTTTTTGGTGGTATCTTCATAACAAATTACACTGACTTGGAATTCTACCTCCAAAGCGAATTCCCGGCTGTGTTTTTGAACTTTCAAGATGGTGATAAAGTTTTGGAGTACATAAAGAATAGTCCTTCACCCAAAGCAAAACTTGAATTTCAAGTGACACATCTTGGTGCTCAACCGGCACCAAAAGTTGCTAGCTATAGCTCAAGGGGACCATCACAAAGCTGCCCTTTTATCCTCAAACCTGACCTGATGGCTCCTGGAGCCTTAATATTAGCTTCATGGTCTCAAAAATCACCGGCAACTCAAATTAACTCGGGAGAGCTTTTCAGTAACTTCAACATCATATCGGGTACATCAATGTCATGCCCTCATGCAGCTGGTGTAGCAGCACTTCTGAAAGGAGCACACCCCAAATGGAGCCCTGCTGCCATCCGGTCGGCCATGATGACCACAGCCGACGCGGTGGACAACACGCAAATGCCCATCCGAGACATAGGTCGCAACAATAACGCTGCCAGTCCCCTAGCCATGGGAGCTGGCCATATCAATCCAAATAAGGCACTAGAGCCTGGACTTATCTATGACATTACATCACAGGACTATAACAATCTACTCTGTGCTCTAGATTTTACATCTCAACAGATAAAATCCATTACAAGGTCCTCTGCTTATTCCTGTTCCAACCCATCATTGGACTTAAACTATCCATCATTCATAGGCTATTTCAATTATAACAGCAGCAAGTCAGACCCTAAAAGGATACAAGAATTCCAGAGGACAGTGACTAATGTAGGAGAAGGTATGTCTGTATATACAGCCAAATTGACCTCAATGGATGAATATAAAGTTAGCGTTGCACCTGACAAGTTGGTTTTCAAAGAGAAGTATGAAAAGCAAAGCTACAAGCTAAGGATAGAAGGTCCATTGCTGGTTGATAATTATCTTGTTTATGGTTCTTTGAGCTGGGTGGAAACTAGCGGTAAATATGTCGTAAAAAGTCCCATTGTCGCAACTACCATAACAGTGGATCCTCTGTGAGGACAGAACTGATTATAAGTCCTGTATTCTGAAAATGTGATACAGTAATGAATAATTGTGTAGTAAAATCAAAAAAAATTCTTTTCAGTTAGTTAAAACTAACTTGCTGATTGATGCATAAAAAAATTTAAATGATTACTCTTCTCAATGTCATAACAGAAGTGGATTAATTTTGAACTCAGAACGGATAAAGTTGAATTATTAGGGGGGCAATCTTTATCCAAGACAAGACAGCTTGACAATAATTCGAGTATCTGTTGTTAAGGAGGAAATGATCAGGACACAATGCGTGTGTGTTTCAATCACAATATATATGACAATCAAGATATTTATCACTTCCTAAAATGGTTAATGTTCTCTTACACAAATCTCAAATATTAGGATATATCATATATGGATCATACAACATGTCTTGAACTTATTTTCAGATGCTTCACAAACATGAATGAATATATAGTATTTTGGTCTGTGACATGAAGAATTTTAGCGTAAGACTGGAGTTCAAACTATAAGTGTCAGTAAACTTAGAAGTATAGTCAAGAAGAAATAGTTACCTCAATCAAAGACAAGTAGGTCCTCATTAAGACATTCCTTGTCTGTATGTCCCACTAATTTTATCCTTTATTTAGTTTCTTTGACGACATCTGGTTAGGGTGGCCTATAGCATATAGATTATACATCGTTTGGTTGGCTAGCTGCTGGTAGGTAAAGGACTTTTGAGTTCCAGGTGCAGTTGATGGTTTTTCTTTTTGCCCGTATTGGGGCTCAAATAAATCCGGAATCGCGCCACAAAGTCCCATATTGGGAGGATAAAGCGCTCCCTAACAAAGGCGGCCCCATATCCGGGTGTCACGACCCAAACCGAAGGGGCCGCGATAGGCACCCGGTGCCTTACTCAACCGAGTACCAACATAACATATTTTTCTTATCATACTATCATGGATAAATGAGCCAGAAAATACGTCATGAGATAACAAGAATAAAACATAAGGGAATACTCAACATATGACGACCCATCATGATATACAAACTTATACATGTGACATACGGGCCTATAAGGACGACATGACCATTTGTAAACTCAAAACATAGGCCAACAAGGCCATACAAGTATCCATACACCTGACGTCTGTCTATAAGCCTCTAAGAGCACATAAAATCATAAAGGTCGGGACAGGGCCCCGCCATACCAATCAATATATACCCAAAGGATACTGACCAAATAGGCAACTCCGGAGCTAGTGGAGTGCACCAACACCTTCCGCTGACCAGATAGCCTACTTGGAGGACTGTCAACCTATCAATCAGAACCTGCGGGCATGAAACGCAGCGTCCCCAGGCAAACGGGACGTTAGTACGAATAAAGTACCGAGTATGTAAGGCAGGAAAGCATAAACAAGAATAGTAATGTAAAGAGAGATAGAGGAGATACAACCTATAACATCTGAGTGCCTCTAGGGGCTACTGACGTGAAATGCAACATACATATATACACATAAACTTTTAAAAACATACACCTCTGTCGGCATCATCATCAACACACCATCATAAGGCTCGGTAGAATCATACCCGGCCACGTGGAGCTTGGTAAACACAACTGATTAGTGGTTGCACAATAGGTTCCGTACCCGGCCGACTATAGCGCGGCTCGGTAGAGTAAAATAGATACTATATATAATGCATGCTAGACTCATGGAATCACGTTCTAAACCTTTTGGAGTGACTTAAGAATAATATTGACATCCATACCCTCAGTATGAACCTCAGTAGGATTCAAGGAACATATACACTTGCTTAGAATAATTTTATAAGGAAAGAACAACATGGACAACCTTAGTTGCTTGGAGTAGATCCGTTATAAAATAGCGTATTCATTTTACTTTAGATCATGAAAAAGAAAGAAGGAAGTGCCTTAACATACCTTAAACCCGTTGAGTCCTTAATCCCTTCCAAGCAACTCTTCAAACAAGTCAACTCAATCTATCATAGTATAAGGAGATTCAAAATCAGTGTTGAGCAAAGACTAAGTCTATAACTTAAGCTAGTAGCTCATTTACATAAATTCGGGCAGCCTATCTCCTGTAACAAGGGTCTCCTCCAATACCATATACCAACAACAACAACCAGAGAAATCCATCAATATATAAATATCAATAACAAGACACCATATAATGACAACAAGTCACAACTACTTCACGATGAGTGGCAAACTTCTATTGAAATCCGTATAAACCATATCACCCCTTATAGACTTCTTACATTAACTTAAAAACATCATTAACATGATAATGAATTAGTTCATCAATGATTCCACCCTTATACCATATATTTATAACAAAGGAAACAATCCACAACTCCAACTATCTTCAATTAGAAACTTTATTCACTAGGTCATGTCTAGTCCAATCATTTAACTTAATCAACATCAAGATAACCTTAAGCGCCTGCAAGAACACAATACACATACCTCCTACAGTTGCTTCAAGTTGAAATCCAAGTTATATTTAGCTTACAACAACCCTCAATGGCAATACAATACCATAGAAATAACTTAAGCTAATCCAAGTATTATCTTGTAGTTTATCATCCTAACAACTTAACCAACATACAAGCAAGATTAAGCACAATTAGTAGGCTGTTATACTCACCTTAGACAACAGCAAAAACTTGAAATTTCAGCACAAAACAGACCACAACTATCCTCAATGACAACACGACCTCAAAGAAGTATTATTCTTCACTTTTGATGTTGAAATATGGTGCAATCCATCTGCAAGAATTGAAATAACCTAGGGTTGATATGAAAACCATGGGAGAGTATTTACAGAACATAAACCACTTAAAACAACCTCCCACACGAGCTGGAACCACCCAAAAATTAGCAACAACAAGAAAAACAAGAAACTTACTAGCGCCACGGGATTTCTAACACTTGATTTGTGTTGCTTGCCCTTTGTTTGGGTCTTGGATCATGATAGAACCTTGAGAGAGTGTTTCTAAGGTCTGAATATACTGAAAATAATGACTTAAAACGGGGTTGAGGCATCTTATATATATCCATATGTCTTAAACCGCCTATGTGGGCCCCATAGACAGCTGTTTGGTGCAGTTTTGCAAAAATGCGAATATCTCTCTAGTACTATGTCATATCGACAAACGGTTTAATGTGTTAGAAACTAGACTGGTAGATCTTCAATTTGATATGTAGATAATCTCTTGATTCCAAGTATATTGGGAGAAAAGTGCATCTACATTTGACCTAAATTTCAGCACAATATGAATGCAACTTGTGATGACCTTTGCCAGTTTTTGTTCCACATCTCGCCTGACTTAAAAACATAACACACGACTATCATACGACTAAAATACCTCATAACATAACCTCCTTATCATGTTAATCACCCTAGTCTCACCCCATAAGTATATGTTATAACATTCTAAACTTGTCGACTTTCGACAAAACTTATTTTTCTTCAATTCGTTTAGCGTCTAAGCTTTCCAACCCTTTTGGTACTTGTTATTCATGATCTTAAAGATTTGTAAACTACAAGATAAAATGATGAACTTATGTTATGTACTTTCAAAAACAACTCATTTCCGAGCTTACATCAATTGGCTTACGATGTATTCTCACGTACGAAAACATTGGATGTAACATCATTCCGCCCCTTTGGAACATTCATCCTCGAATGTGACTGATGCATTTATCAGTCTCATACCTTGTAGCTCTTACGAATACTTTAATATTGTCCCTGACATTTAGGAAACTGTTCTGTAAATAAATCCAAGGGCCAGGATATTCCCCCCTTTAGGCCTCTTTCTCATACCACGACCCGTGGTCGGAATTCTTCCAATATCGTAACTGTTGTTACCTTCTATCATACATCATGTACAACCGTGTACTTTTATCTGTGCCTATGCGACTCTTCTCCAACTTTTAGCCAATCTATAGGCCTCACTTTGTGAACATATACAGAACCATACAAGATGTCCCTCTAGTCATCTATAGGTGTACTAAAGTTCTTTGCTTGGTACTTTGTCGAACTTACGGCAATATTTATACCTTGCTCCATAGCCTCGGTTATCTATGCTTATTGTTTTACTACACCTAGGTAGTTCATACTATATCCTAACTCTTACTTTGGTTTATTATTACCGAGGTCTGCCACCCAGCTCCGAGTTACTCTTTCACTGCTTGTCCTATATGTATAAATCTAAGTCCTTTTATGCTTCCTCATTACTGTTCATCTTAATAATGAGGGTCTAATCTCATCTCATGCTTTTCAACTTTTATCCATCCATTGGTGATTCACCTTAATGTTGATCCATAATCTACCACTAATAACTTGAAACCTCTTACGTAATACATTGTCACTAGGGCTCACGTCTCATCGGGGAACATCTGAAGTTATTTTCCCGATCCACCTAGGGACGATACTATTCTTCAATAACCGTATTTCATAGTATCCTAGTATGATTCATCTTATGGGGGTATTCCAATCCCACACAATTCATAAAATCCCTTTTTTTTAAATTAATACTCAATCAAAGGCCTAAATATCATCCTCTTATCTATCACAATTAGACCCTTATTCTACTACCGGGGCAATATTTCATCTCTTCCAATTGCTCCTAGTCTTAGACTCCTCTGTATTCATTCAAATTGTACCGAGTTTTTTTTATTACATATGGAAATCATCAGCTCTCTTGTTTTGATGGGTTTAATCCCGAGGACTTACATATTCTCGTCGCCTTCTAACTCACCTTTTCATATCCTTACTCCTATCTACCTAAAACCTTGTTGCTCTATGATACTTTACCTTACGACCTACACCTATCTATTTATACTACTCACAACCTTCCTTTAACTTGTTATCACCATAAATTTCCTTTCGTGCCTTCTTAGTTGTCCTTAAATGTAAGCAATTACTTTTTATGGTCGTTCTATGACTTGTTGTATGAATAATTGGCTTGTCTTATTGCCCACGAATACTATAATTCCATGTACCTCATATGATCTCAAACATCACATTTGATTCATTTTTCCAATTCATTAGACATGATAGGTGCCACTTTCTTATGGAGTGTATACAATATTGTGGTGAGACTTTTGTTACAAGATCATTTACTCTTTAGCTCACTATGCTTAAGTGGAAACCTTTTTCCTTATTTCCTCAGCTAGTCTTTTGTTGTAGTACTTAGGGAGACCTTCTGGCTCTTGTAAAGTTTGCGAGCTTGTTATATCGTACATCCGAAGGAAATTTTCATTGTTTTTACTCGCCTATAATAATCCTTAGTTACATAACTCCGAGCCCTTGTGCTCGTAGGGTTACTTCTAAGCTCAAATTTTGATTGTCTCCTTAGTAGCACTCTCTCTTATTTTCATAAAACATAAATGATACCTTTAACTACCTCAACTCCTATCTAAATTTTTTTTTAGATGATTGTAATCTCGTATCTGCGAGACTGAATTCCCTATGTTGCGGTTCACTACATTTATCTTTCATGATCTATTGATTTATCTGTGACCTCTTGTCTAGCCATAACTAGGCTATTCCCGAATCAACTACTAACTACTCGTTGGTCCATTCTCATATCTATATTCCGTATAATCTCTCTTGGGTTATTTTCTTTGTCTTAACTTATCACTCGTACTGGCTTTTTATATATCAAGTGTTCATTCGCACTTGTTTATCAATAAAATCTGGTGTGGGAACCCTTATTGCCTCTCCATGGCGGCGTGCTTGCATAATGTTCTAGAGTTGTAACATATCTATAGGGTCTGAATAAATGCAATCTCATTCCTTTCGCCTTTCTACCACATTCTTCCTTTATTATTCCATAGTTACCTGAACCAGTAACTCCGACTTAATACCATTTCACACCATATTCCCCCTTTAGGGGAGTATTAAGATATAGTACTACGACGATCTACCTATAGATGTTTTACCTCTTCATCTTTGGCGTCTTTTCACATCATCAATGAACCTTAATCGCCTTATGGTAACCTTCTGTACCAGGGATAACTAAATTTCTTATGCACGAAGGTGACACCTAGTGTAATTGGCACACTTAGTCCCTTAAGATTAACTCTGCTCGGAGTGCTTGCTTTAGGTAAGAGACTTCCTAAATAACCTTTAAAGGTCATTCGTCTATTGTCTATTCTATTATTGTTGGAACACGATCTCTGAAATTCTCACGATGTCGACCATTATCAAATCCCGAACTCCCTAATTCATGTTCGATTTTATCTTGTTTACTAGACCATACTAATTTCTATTACTACATGGGGTCTAACTTAGCCTTTTGGTAATCGCGTTGGACTCACCAACTTATTTATCGAAATGAGGATATGACCTTTGGCCTATACTCTATTATTGTCTCAAGGCCTGTCACCTCTTGTCTTTTCCTTCACTTGACTATAGACTCTATCATCATGTCATATTTGATTTACCGTTATCACCCATTTATCACATCTTACTCATAATACTTTATTTACTCTCTTTTTATTCTCTTGCTAATATTTCTGTTTATCACCTTATTCTGAAAGCTTCAACAAAATATTCTTTCACTTTTAGCTCCCTTTGCTCCATCCACTAGCTCTTCGGGTCACCTAGTATTCTCTCTTTACTAGGAACGGGAGCCATACAAAGGCAAATATTTATCCCTTCTAAGATTCATGTGCCAATCTTCTAAATTTTTCTAGACATTCTAGTATTCATATCTAAATGTACTATTCTAGATTGCACCATCGGGTGTCTCACAAGCAGAACTATTACTACATTTGCAATATCCTTTGGAAATGTTAGCCAATGATAATAATCCATCTAACATTTTGTGTTACTCTATCCCCAATTGGATCTTGCTATCCCCTTCTTCTCTTAAACTATATATGTCAACTCACATAGGGCACACTGAGATGGGCGTGGCCAATTGTACATACCTCTGTTACTTTTGAAGGTAACTCAGAATACATATATTTCTCTGCCTGAATTGTAAAAACTCAAAACCTTCACTAACTGGTACCTCGTAACCTTCGCCACCTTGCTTCTTTTACTTGTTAAAACTTGTATCTATCTTCTGATTCTCTTGTTGCTTTTTAAACCATATGGGTGGATAGATATTCAAGCCTTAGGCCTCCTTATCAAGAAACTTATGCGTCTTAGTACACATATAATCTACTGAAGACCTTACATTTACTCACCATAAGCATGATGCAAAATCGAGTTTCATTGACTCAACTCTTCCACAACAACATTTAATCTCTTACCAACTATCTGTTTAGATGAGGTATCATTGTGTTACGAATAAAATAGAATTTAGAAGTTTAAATTCTTACAATTGAGCTCTACCACATGATCTAGAGTAAGAAGAAAAAGTGACAGTCCTAAATTCCCTGCAGCCTCCTACTTATAAGTGTGGTACACTACATACTCATAAACAAGACTCTACTAGACACGACTTGTAGACTCCCTAGGACAGAACTGCTCTGATACCACTTTTGTCATGACCCAAACCAAAGGGGCCGCGATGGACACCCGGTGCCTTACTCAATCGAGTACCAACGTAACACATCTTTCTTATCATACTATCATGGGTAAATGAGCCAGAAAATACGTCATGAGATAATAAAAATAAAACATAAGCGAATACTCAACATATGACGACCTATCATGATATACAAACTTATACATGTAACATACGGGCCTATAAGGCCGACATGACCATTTATAAACTCAAAACATAGGCCGACAAGGCCATACAAGTATCCATACACCTGACATCTATCTATAAACCTCTAAGAGTACATAGAATCATAAAGGCTGGGACAGGGCCCCACCATACCAATCAATTAATATCCAAAGCTTACTGACCAAATAGGCAACTCCGGAGCTAGTGGAGTGCACCAACACCTTCCGCTGAGCAGATAGCCTACTTGGAGGACTATAAACCTACCAATCGGGACCTGTGGGCATGAAATGCAGCGTCCCAAGGCAAATGGGACGTCAGTACAAATAAACTACCGAGTATGTAAGGTAGGAAAGCATAAACAAGAATAGTAATATAAAGAGTGATAGAGGAGATACAACCTATAACATTTGAGTGCCTTTGGTGGCTATTGACATGAAATACATAATACATACATATATATATATATATATATATAAACTTTTAAAAATATACACATCTATCGGCATCATCATCATCATACCGTACCCAGCCTTAAAGAGGACTTAGTAAAAATGTACCCGACCATCATAAGACTCGGTAGAATCGTACCCGACCACGTGGTGCTCGGTAAACCCAACTGATCAGTGGTTGCACAATAGGTGTCGTACCCGACCGACTATAGCGCGGCTCGGTAGAGTAAAATAGATAAATATATAATGCATGCCAGACTCATGGAATCACATTCTAAACCTTTTGGAGTGACTTAAGAACATTACGAGCATCCATACCCTCAATATGAACCTCAGTAGGATTCAAAGAACATACACACTTGCTTAGAATAATTTTATAAGGAAAGAACAACATGGACAACCTTAGTTACTAGGAGTAGATCTGTTATGAAATAGCGTATTCATTTCACTTTAGATCATGCCAAAATAAAGAAGGAAGCGCTTAACATACCTTAAACCCGTTGAGTACTTAATCCCTTCCAAGCAACTCTTCAAACAAGTCAACTCAATCTATCATAGTATAAGGAGATTCAAAATAAGTGCTGAGCAAAGACTAAGTCTGTAACTTAAGCTAGTAGCTCATTTATGCAAATTCGGGCAGCGTCTCTCCTGTAACAAGGGTCTCCTCCAATACCATATACCAACAACAACAATCAAAGAAATCCATCAACATATAAATATCAACAACAAGACACCATATAACGACCACAAGTCACAACTACTTCACGATGAGCGACAAGCTTCGATTGGAATCCATATAACTCATATCACCCCTTATAGACTTCTTACATTAACTTAACAACATCATTAACATGATACTGAATTAGTTCATCAATGATTCCACCCTTATACCTGTCACGACCCGGATTTCCCACCCTCGGGGGTCGTGATGGTGCCTACTAATGAAAGCTAGGCAAGCCAATTGTTCCAATTACTTAACCTTTCTCATATATTTTAATCCTTTAACAATGGTGAACAAACATCATAAAAGTAGCGAAATTAAATAAGCGGAAGAAACGAAATGTAACAGTTTAATATTAATACCAATACAATTCCATAAACTAGAAAGCTACCCAGATCTGGTGTCATAATTTCACAGACGGTCTAAGAGTTCTACAAATAAGGATCCAAAAGGTAAATACAAGTAGTTTCAGAAATACATAGAAGAAACAGTATAGAAAGATAGAAGGAGATGCGAGGTCCTGCGGACGCCTCCAGGACTACCTCGGGTCACCTGAATGGACTGAAGACAACACCCTCACTGCGGTCCAAAAGCTGCAGCACCGAGATCTGCACACAGTGCAGAGTGTAGTATCAGCACAATCGACCCCATGTGCTGGTAAGTGCCTAGCCTAACCTCAACGAAGTAGTGACAAGGCTAGGACAGGACTACCAAATAAACATGTGCAGTTAAATCATATACAATGAAAAAATAAAGGTAGAAGTGTACATCTAAGGATATGAGGGGGAACATGCTACAGAGAACATCAAGTAATAATAGAAGAACAACAGATAAATATAAGGAACATCAAAGTTCAATTATCAATAAGAATCAGAAATAAAGACAAGTGCACGACATCACCCTTCGTACTTTTACTCTCGTCCTCACCATAAAATCAATAAAATCGGCACGGTATCACCCTTCATGCTTTTACCTCACGTAATCATGGCACGGAGTGATCCTTCGTGCATTATAACTCATATCATTGCACGAAATTGTACATCGTGTGGCACGACATCATTCTTCGTGCTTTAACCTCACAATATTGGCATGGCATCACCCTTCATGCATTAACATTCTCTCACAAATATAATACACGGCATCACCCTTCATGCTTTAATACTCTTCCTTACCCAAACAACGATCACAAAGCAATAAGGGCAAGGGAATCAATAAAACCACAATAAAATCCCGGCAAGGGAACAATAGTATAATAACCATATCCCGGCAAGGGAGATAACATCAAAAGTAACAACATTCTGGCAAGGGAGAGAATATCATAAACCTCTTCTCTTTTCCACATTTACTTCACAACTCAATTCACAACTTGAGCCAATGCTCTACAATGTTCAATTGCCAATAATACTCCCACAAATAATTTTACAACTTGAGCCAACGCTCTTCAATGTTCAATTACCAATATTACTTCTACAGGCCTTGTTCAACAAAAGAAATCCTCATATAGAGCATGACAATAAGAATTGGAGTCACATTAATTATAGTATAAGACTCACGGGCATGCTTGACACCAACGTATAGATACTCGTCACCATGCCTCTACGTCGTACTCAAAAATTAACACATAGCAAATAAGACATGACTCATAATCCCTCAAGCTAAGGTTAGACCAAACACTTACCTCGATGCCATGAATACAATTCAAGCCTCAACTATTATTTTACCTCTTGTTTCCACTACCAATTCACTTGTATCTAGCCACAATTTACTTAACGACATCAATAAAAGTTAAATGAATCAATTCTAATGCATGAAATAGGTTTTCTAATGTTTTTCCCAAAAAGTCAAAAATCGACCCCGGGCCCACATGGTCAAAACCCGAGGTTCGAACCAAAACCCGATTACCCATTCACCCACGAACCCAAATATATAATTTGTTTTGAAATCGGACCTCAAATCGAGGTCCGAATCCCCAAAATTTGAAAAATCTAAGTTCTACCCAAACACCCAATTTCCCCATGAAAACCCTTGATTTTGAGTTGAAATCATGTGAAAATATGTTAAAGATTAAAGAAAACGAGTTAGAAATGACTTACAATCGATTTGGAAAAGTATTTGTCTTTGAAAAATCGCCCAAAGGTGTTTTAGGTTTGAGAGGGTGTGAAAAATGAGAAATTTTCGGCTATGTTATGATTTAGCAGATTGCCAATGTCGCAATTGCGATCAGGGTTCGCAATTACGAACCCCTTCAAAACCTGCTGATTTCGCAAATGCAAAGACTATGTTGCATTTACGACCCTAAAGGAATCCGGTCACTTTCGCATTTGCGAGGGACCCTTCGCATTTACGATAAATGGGTCGCATTTGCGACCAATGCCTGCCCAGGCTTGGTTCGCATTTGCGACGCTTGGGTTGAAATTACCAAGCCTGAGAACTTCGCAATTGCGAAGCCTAATCTCGAAATTGTGAGATCCGAGGCCTGGGAAAAAATACCAGATACCAGCACTTGATCCTAAGTCCAATTTCACTCTGTGGCCTATCCAAAACTCACCCGAGCCCTTGGGGCTCCAAACCAAACATGCACACTAACCTAAAAACATCATACGGACTTGCTCATGTGATCAAATCATCAAAAGACCATCAATAACTATGAATTTAGCATCAAAATCAAAGAAAAATTTCATGAACTCTTAAGTCCCATTTTTATCAACCGACTGTCCGATTCACGTCATATCTAGTCTGTTTCTTACCAAATTTTACAGGCTTAACTTAAATCCCATATAAGACCTGTACTGAGCTCCGGAACCAAAATACGGGTCTGATACCATCAAATTAAAACATATTTAAATTTCTGAAAACTCTTATAATTTCAGTTAATAATTTCTTCAAAAATTTATTTCTCGGGCTTGGGACCTCAAAATTCAATTTCGAGCATCCACCCAAGTCTCATATTTTCCTACGGACCCTCCGGGATCGTCAAATCATAGGTCCGGGTCCGTTTACCCAAATTATTGACCGAAGTCAACTTAATTTCATTTTAAAAGCAAAATTTATCATTTTCACAAATTTTCACATAATGGCTTTCCGAATACACGCCCGGACTACGCACGTAAATCTAAGTGAGACAAAAGAGATTTTTAAGGCCTCGGATCACAGAATCGACTTGTAAAACAAGTGATGAACAAGGCCTCGGATCTCTTTTAAGGCCTTAAAAGAGATTTTTAAGGCTTGAACTACGCACGCAAAAAGGTCATCACATTCTCTACCTCTAAAACAATTGTTCGTCCTCGAACGGCCATAGAAAGGAAGTACCTGAGTCGGAGAAAAGATGGGGGTATCGGCTCCGTGTATCGGACTCAGACTCCAAGGTCGCTGCCTCAACAGGCTGACCTCTCCACTGAACACGAACAAAAGGAAAACTTTTTGATCTTAACTGACGAACCTACTGGTCTAGAATAGCTACCAGCTCCTTCTCATAGGACAAGTTCTTGTCCAACTAGACAGTGCTGAAATCTAACACTTGGGATGGATTGTCGTGATACTTCTGAAGTATGGACACATGAAACACTAGATGCACGACTGATAAGCTCGACGGCAATGCAAGTCTGTAAACCACCTCTCCCACTCGATCAAGAATCTCAAACGGGCCAATAAATCTAGGGCTAAGCTTGCCCCTCTTCCCAAATCTCATCACGCCCTTCATAGGCGACACCGAAGCAACACCCGCTTGCCGACCAGGAATGCCACATCGCGAACCTTACAGCCGACATAACTCTTTTGTTTGGACTGAGCTATACGAAGCTTATCCTGACCTTGTCCAAGGCATCCTGTACTAGATCCATACCCAACAACTGAGCCTTTCCCGGCTCAAACCATCCAACCGGTGACCAACATCTCCTACCATATAAAGCCTCATAAAGAGCCATCTGGATACTCGACTGGTAGATGTTATTGTAGGAAAACTTCACTAAAGGCAAGAACTGATCCCACGAGCCTCCAAAGTCAATGACACAAGCTCAGAGCATATCCTCAAAAATCTGAATAGTACGCTCGAACTGCCCGTTCTCCTGAGGATGAAATGTTGTGCTCAACTTAACCCGTGTGCCCAACTCACGCTAAAGTGCTCTCTAGAAATGTGAGGTAAACTGCGTACCTCGGTCCAACATGATAGGCATGGGCACGCCATGAAGACGAACAATCTCCCAGATATAGATCTCAGCTAACCTCTCAGAAGAATAGGAGACTACCACATGAATGAAATGTGCTGACTTGGTCAGCCTATCAACAATAACCCATACTACAACGAACTTCCTCTGAGTCCATGGAAGTCCAACAACGAAGTCCATAGTGAGACTTAATACTTTATCATATAGAAACTTTTCACTTAACTCACTTCTGGAGAACCATAGCAACACACATGTGAATTCTCATAACCGTAGAATATACAAACCTCTAAGTAGTGGTCTAAGCCACCATTGCCCTTCCGGGATCCGCCTACACATGACAAGCCATAACAGAAGAATATTTCGGAATAATATCAATTATGGCGGCCGACAAGCCTCACACGCACCGTTTCACAAATCACTTGCATAACTTGATCACGCTAAAGAACTGATCACTACCAGCAATATGCCAATTCAACTATGGCTAACCAACCTATATTCTTTCCAATTTATCCTTGATTGCCTTAGGAATAGTAATAACTCCATTTAACACATACACACTCTACCCGCACTCATCCTGAGTGACCTTGAATCACGAGACCATGCTGTCTCAAATCTCACGAACCATTTCATACCACCCAAATGCTACACTGCAAGTCAAAACATCATAGAACATTTTGGGACTCTTCTCATAAGCTGCTACAAAGCTTGATTCTTAACCGAACCTATAGGCTCGAAATCATTAGGCACCACACTTTACCCCTTTGAATCCACTAGGACCGTTGTTGAGAGCCACCCGCTCTGACTTGGCCCCGAATATAATCGACTCCATGAATCTTCTAGCACATGAATACCCTATCGGCGAAGCATTTGGCAGAATCACTTCCCTTGAAACCCGCATCTATACAAGGCATAAATCTTGAATCCTTCCCCAAGTCTGAACATGAGCCAATAAGGCCAAACATAGCACACCTTTAACAATTCCTTTGCTCAAATTACCGCTTATGTTCTTTTCCCACAGCTAAGATAACCCATCAATATGCTAATAACCAGAAACCTCGCAAGTAGTTAACCATGCAACCCAATCATAGGTGGTGGGACTCTCCCACTTAGCTTGAAACCACTATTACATAACTCTGGAATTCACTAGGATTCTTTATCTCTTATTGACATAAGCTTGCGCAACACATCGCAAAATTCTCGGAATCTTTCTGTAAAACCCCCTTTTTATATTCTGAATCATCAATCACATTTGCACGATCGATCTCTTTGCTGTATAACCAATAGAATTCTTTGCAGAAGCTTTGCCAACCATACGACCACCAATCTGCTCACTAGAGATAATCCACCTGTGGAATTTACGTGCCGACATCTTCCAACGCTGCTGCACAGGGTAATATCACTACGACGACAGTAACCCATCCTGAGTCCGAGCTCACTCTCTAGATGCACAAGTTCCTTCACCCCTCGCGGAAATCAATTAAATGTGCGGCAATATCCTTCCAATTCAAAGGTATGTTGTATCCTTCTTCATTTCAAGCAGTTCCTTTCCGTTATATCAAATCTCCTGCCGCCTAATAGCCTATACCTCAAATTAAATCCGTACACCCCAATCACCCGTCACTAAAATTCCCAAATCATTCCAAACTCTCTTTAAGGTGCATAGTCATCCTACCACAAAGCCTATATGCAACTCCGCCACTCTCCCGCTTTGGTAGAAATCACCCCCTTTAATCGACTACTCGACCTTTACTTCTTATACCTGGCCTTCTAGAAATTTTAACCACCGCCTGACACTTCTCACATGTCCTTCCTCATCCTTTGCTTCTAGTTGTTGCCTTTAATAAAATCTATCTTCGTAGCACTTGAACCCACAAATCGCTACTAATTTTAAACCTTTTCAAATATCACCTTTCTCGAGCCATCAACATTAGAAACACCGATTCAATCCTGAACCACCGCACCCCGCAATATCTAAAAGTCATTTCTCCAATATTATTTCACAATATCTTACCCCAAAGGCAAATTGCAGAAGACCATAACACCGACGAACTTAACACATACAATCGAGGACAACGACACTACATCGCAGATGAAAATTCCACCACGCTCGAAAATACCAAGTCTTGTTACTCCATCATCCCTAATCTGGACATTCATAGGCCAATTGCTTTTCCTCTGCTAGAAATAAAATATCAGATCTCTGAATCGTGCACTGAGTAGACTTCCTTTCAAATCATTCACTGCCCCAACACATAGGCAAGTATCCTACCATCAAGTCAATACTGTGCGATAACCAATCGTGAGCATCATAGCAACCTTTGCATAGCCTCCAAGCTCTTAGAAGCACAACTACCGAGCCGAAACAATAGAAAAATCCTTCTGCAAGGCGACGACAATAGCCCAACCAACTATACTGGGAGAAACATCCCCCACCACATCTATAGTACCATTACAATTCTTAAATTCTTGATAACAAGCGGTTTGCATCGTGTAAGGTTGAGTAGGAAGGAAACAAGGGCATAAGCCCCAAGGAATCAAATCGCACGATGAGGAATCAAGGAGGGAAGTTCTCCTAACAGCCCTGTAGCCTCCTGAAGATAAGTATAGACGTCTCCGTACCGATCCACGAGACTCTACTAGACTTGCTCATGACTCGTGAGACCTAAGGGAACCTAGTGCTCTGTACCATGTTGTCACGACCCAAATTCCACTAAGGGTCATGATGGCGCCGGACACCACTGCCAGGCAAGCCAACTAAATACTTAATTAAATTCTCGTTTTAAAACTATGATTTTCCTTCAATTTCACTAGTAAAAGATAATCATTTCAAATCCAATATGAATATTAAGCAGTTAATACAAGATACCCCATAATCATCCTAGAATCCGGTGTCACAAGTGCATGAGCATTTACTAGGAAATGAAATAAAATACGGTAACTGTCCCGAATACAAAGTGGATAAAAATGAAAAAAATACAATACAATACTCTGAAGGGGACTCTGCTGGCTGCGGGCCAACTCGATAAATGCAGCTCACCTAAGTCTCCATATCAACTATGCCGTTATGCCACTAAGCCACTAGCCATATATGAACCTGTGCAACAAAAATGCACAGCAAGTATAGTATGAGTACGAAAACAACGTGTACCCAATGAGTATCTCGTCTAATCTCGAAGAAGCAGAGACGAGATGTCGACTTCGACACTTGCTAGTGGTCCAATAGTAATATTATTAATGTGATGAATCATGGATATATTAAGAACAACAGTAAATTCAAATAAGTCACGAAACAAGTAAAAATTCTTTTTTATTTAAAAGTCTCCGAATTCATAACCCATTCATTAACAATTATCTCAAGTCGGGGAGAGAAAATATCAATATCAATAAATCTTCTGTCAAGCAATACAAGCATGCGCAAATCATGCCGAGGTCGTACGGCCCGATCCAACATAAATGTAAAATGTGCACTGCCGAGGGTCGAACGACGCGAACCATAAATACATCTATTACCCCGCTAGTGAATCATACATGCGACACGGTCAAATTTAAATAAACAATCACCCTGCTCGTGAATCATACATGCGACGCAGGTACACATAGAAATACATGCTCAAACAGCCAATTAAGAATTTATCGGGGAACATTTATCCAAATAAAAGCCAATTCTATTTTAACGATTTAAGAAAATGAAGTTTAATCCTTTTAAAAATTCATTTACCAATTCGATAGGATTTAAGTAATTCAACTGTCAATAAGATTACAATTATTCCAAGTATAGCATGCTTTTGGGTCCTAGACTACCCGGACTTAAACATAATAGTAGCTATGCACGGACTCTCATCACCTCGTGCGTACGTAGCCCCCAACAAATAGAAGTACATAACCAATTATTTCACCTACAATTCCCTCTTACAAGGTTAGAAAGGAGACTCACCTCGCTCTAAAGATCTATAACCGACATTCCACGCCCTTCTGAAGACCCGAATCGATGTACAATGCTCCAAAACTAGCCAATAATTATGCAAAATCCATTAATATATGCTCAATTACCCCTAATGATCCAGTTTATAATAATTTCTAACCCCGATCAAAAATTTGACAATTGCGCCCTCGGGCCCACGTGCCCGAATTCCAAAATTTTTCGAAGATTAAGTTTACCCATATCCTCATGAACTCAAATATATAATTTACTCTCAATCCCATACCCAAAATCGTGGTCAAAATTCGAGAATATCAAATTTCTAGGTCTTCCTCAAAACCCCAAATTTCTAAAAATTTCCTTGTCTAAATCCATTTATAAACCTTGTATTTACTCAAAACTAGTAGAAATCACTTACCTTATGCTTGGTGATGAAAATGACACTCCAAAGTTGCTCCAAAATCAGCTCCCATGGAAAATGAAGTGAAAATGAGCCAAAACACCGATTTTTAAAAGAACACTGCCCAGGCGACCCTTCATCGCGAACGCGGAACATCCTTCGCATTCGTGAAGCTTAGAAATTTCATGCCCAGAAAATCCTTCTCCGCATTCGCGACCCGCTGATCGCGTTCGCGAAAGCCAACTTCCCCGACCTATCGCGTTCGCATTACCCTCTATGCGTTCGCGTAGGCCAAATGGACTTGAGCCTAGCTCCCCCTTACCTTCTTCGCATTCACGTAACCTTGGTCCCATTCGCGAAGGCTAAACTCAGCAGCCTTATCTACTCCTCTTCGCGAACACGACACTCCCTTCGCGTTCGTGAAGAAGGAAACCAAACACCAGCTAACAGCAGTTCCAAAACAGCCCGAAATGCTCCCAAGCCACCCCGAAACACACCCGAGGCTCTTGGGACCCCGTCTAATCACACCAACCAGTCCTATAACATAACACGGACCAGATCGAGGCCTAAAATCACATCAAACAACATCAAAATCATGAATCACCCTCCAATTCAAGCTTAACGAACTTTAGAATTTCAAACTTCTACATTCGATGTCGAAACCTATCAAATCACGTCCGATTGACCTCAAATTTTGCACACAAGTCATATTCGACATTATGGACCTACTCCAACTTCCAGAATCAGAATCCGACTCCGATATCAAAAAGTCCACTTCCGTTCAAACTCCTCAAAAGCTTTCTAATTTCTATCTTTAGCCAAATGACTCCAAAATGACCCACAGACCTCCGAATTCACTTCCGATCGCGCTCCCAATACCAGAATCACCATACGAAGCTATTCCCAAACTCATAATCCCAAAAGGACATTGATAACGCTAAAATGCACTTCAACCCAAACTTATGAAATTCCTTCCAAAATGCTAACTTCCACAAAGCCGAAATATTCCCGGGTCTTCCAAAACCCAGTACAGACATACGCCCAAGTCAGAAATCATCATAAGAACCTACTGGAACATTCTAATCCTGATTCCGAGGTCGTTTACTCAAAAATCCAACCATAGTCAATTCTTTCACCTTAAAGCTTCCGAATTGAGCATTTTCTTTCCAAATCAACGCATAACTTCCCGAAATTCAATTCCGAATATGCGTACAAGTCATAATACCTGAAATAAAGCTGCTCATGGCCTCAAACTACTGAACGACGCGCTATAGTTCAAAACGACCGGTCGGGTCATTACAAATATAGTCCATTGACATTTGTTCCAAGAGGCATGATTTCTAATAACACAACAATAAACATAATTGCAGCATTTTATACTTGTGTTTGCTAGCAGACAGTATGTGTGTGTGTCCATTGACATTTGTTCCAATAGGCATTATTTCTAATAACACAACAATAAACATAATTGCAACATTTTCTACTTGTGTTTACTAGCAGACAGTATGTGTGTGTGTGCGCTTTCTCTAATGGCATGGTTTCTATAGTGCATATAGTAATTGGACAACACATATAGCACATAATGATCAAGTCATATAGGCACATTATCTACCCATTTTTCATGCAAATATTGCATTCTACCTATTTTCCCTTTTACTAACACCCCAATCGTTTGTACAATGGTATTGTTACAGACCCAAATGAATAAATAAACATAGTAATGTTACATGGCAATAGATAGGCCTATAGCGGGTCCAAGTAAAACAATTAAATACCTAGCCTTACTAGGCCTTCAACATAGCATACCATATGATCACATGTCCATAAGGGAGTTCGACCCCCTTCCAATGAGCCACAACACCAAATAATGCATCACTTAGGACAACCAACACAAAAACACAGCACATGATATGGGAATAGAGAAATAGGGATGGCTTGGGGTTAGAGGAATGGCTAAGGACAAATCCCTAGTGTGTCAGAGTTCACAAAGGTCTCAGATGGACCCCGAGTGGTGCTCACACTAGGGATACCAACAAAGAGCCTAGGTAGCCTTGGCTTTCAGCCGGCTAAGAATAGGGATTTGGAATACCAAAGTAATAGGTAGGGAGGATGGATAGCAATTCATAGAAGGATCATACAGCACAAATGCTCAAGTAGACCAGCAAATTCAAGCCAGGTTCACATAATCAAAGTACCACGTAATCAGTCATAATAGGAATTAGGAGTAGAAGCAGGTTTGTAAAACATAGGTTGACAGTTAAAGGTATAAATTGCGTTAAGTCTAATCTAACGCCATATTAATCTATACTTAAACACAATGGAAGGATACACATATTGATAACCATGGAAAGGAGAGAACAATAGATGAACCAAGTCATACTGGATAAAACATGCTAGCACAAGAGTCATAGAGAATAGAGTGTTTGCCTTTAGAGAACCAGGATAGCGTGAAACAGGTTTAAACAAGTATCAGAGCATTATTACAAAACACTCCAATATACATAGGACCTAGTAAAAGTTCATTCAAGTAAAGAGGTTTCCACGTAGCTAGGGCATTAGCTAATCACAATATGCAAAAAACATCATACAAACACAATATTGAAGACCAAAATTAACATGTTAAGATGATACAGGGTCTAGAGATAATCTTAGGAGATAAGAGATAACAGAATGCAAATTATAGTGAAGCATGGCATGAATAGTAGACTATTCTCATGTGTCACAAAATGACATCAAAGTTGAACACCATCATAGTTGAATCAAAGTTAGGATACATATGCAATAAAATAATTAAACATTATGAGGGTTTAAATACTAGCCAATAGCAGGATTAAAAGAGTGCAGAGTGTAGAAGCAAAACCCAAAATCCCCGATGCTTCAGAGTTCATGAGAGCCTCAAGAATGGGCTCCGAGCAGTGCTTGCACCGGAGGAGGTTATTCTATAGTTTCAGCGAGTTTGAAAGTAATAGTAAGTAAATGAGAGAGTAGTGGAAAATAATAGTCAGAGTCCCCGTCCTCAAAATCTCTTTTGATAGGGGTTTATATAGTAGAAATCAAACAAGTAAACATGGAAACAAATTATTCAAATACAAATAAGGTAAGATATACTAGAATCAATGAGAATAGGTTGTTTAGGGCATAAACAAAGGATATTCAGTAAATCAACAGGGAATAATAATTATCACACAAATAATACTAAAAATAAAGGAATACAGAAGATTAAACAAAGAACGACAAAAATCATACCGAAAATCATTTTGAGTCAGATTTAGGATAAAAAAAATAAAGTAGAAAATAGGGAAACATGACAAATTAAACAGAGATATGTAAAGAATAGTCAAACACGAAAAAGAAAAAGTATGAATCAAGAACCAGTAAGAGGTGAGGGAACATTTCAAACCCCAGTTCAAAATGGAAGCATGGATAGTCGAAGATCTCACTGAATCAGACCATATAGAATGTATATAAACGAAATATCATCTAAATTTCAGAGACTGAAGGCGGTGAAATCCCGCTTGAGTATTGGTACTTGCCAAATTTTGGGCAAGTACCATATAACATTGTAATCTTGCAAGGAATACTGAGGAATCACATAAAAGGTAAGAAAATCATGGAAGGAATCCATGATTGAGACGGATTTGGAGAAAGTTTGAGTGAGGCAACTAGGGTTAGAGGAGATGAGAGTATGGAGGATTCTGAGGCGGCGGGTTCAGAGGGAATGGTTAGGGTTTGGTTAGTTAAAATGGGCGGGTTAGATATGGGCCGTTAATAAAAATGGTTGGGTCTGGTTTTGGAAATGGGTACCGACCGGGTATTAGACAGGGTCATTTGGTCTTGGGCTAATTTGGGTCCGAATTTTGGTCTTAAAAATGGGCTATTGTTTAAATACACAAAAAATTTTAAAAATAATTTATAAAAAATGTTTAATAAATAAATAAAAATATTATTTATGCAATAAAATGATTAACAATAATAATTTAGTATTATAAAAATACAAAAGGCTATTTTTGTTACGCCCCGAAATATTACATCAATATTACGTCCTGCGGTATTTCATTACGACGACGTTGCACCCTGAAATATTGTACGTTAAAATTTCGTTTCTAGTTAACCGTCGTAGGGGATGAGATCATCTTGACGTTAACGTACTTACGCTATTTATAACAAGCGATAAATAAGTGTTATGAAGGATAAAGGGGTACACGGATTAAAGAAAACGAGTTTCGTTGAAAGTGGCCAATTTGAAATAAAATACGGGTCAAGCGATAACACCCGATAATTATATACTAGTACCATGCAAGGTACTATATGACCACGGTAGTGTAATATATAAAGTATATATGAAGTATTTTGAAAATAAACAAAATTTTAAGTAATTTGTGATAATTCTTAAATTATGCGGGTAATAAATTAATTACTGGGTAACGAAATATTACCCGATTATCTAATAAGTGGATAAATTAATAAAATTACACCCAAAAAAGATCGTGGCAGCCAACCACTTTCCAAACAATGACTCATAGTCATGTTGGAATAGGTGGCTATCTAAGGGTTGATTGAATTTAATACGTAGCTTAGTCTGGCTGCATTTTCCTTTTGGACAACAACAACAACAACAACAACAACAACGACCCAGTATAATCCAACAAGTGGGGTCTGGGGAGGGTAATATGTACGCAGACCTTACCCCTACCCCGAAGGGTAGAGAGGCTGTTTCCAGGAGACCCTCGGCTCAAAAAAGACGAGATTTGGACAAAAAGAACCAAAATATGTTCTTGATTCAAAAGATGTTGGAGATTTGAATTCAAAAGAGAAAATTCTAGCTTCTTGGTCTTGAAAATGTTAGCCCCTGCTTAGTCAATTCAAGCTTTAAACAAAGCAAATTTTCCATTTCTCATGAACAAACACCAACAAAATGACGAGCTCCCACAAGAAAATGTTTTCCAACCAAAACAATCCAACGAAGATTATTGGAAGTTTAATAATGTAAAAATTTTGGGGTTCTAAAGGAATACAGTGCAATATTCTCCAAGAATATTATACGGAGTTTTTTCTATTCCGGGTATGTTAAGGCTATCCCTTCTTTCTTTTTCCATGATCCATATGATATGAATGAAACGTGCAAATGCACAAATTCCATAAGTGACTCTACTCGTGGAAGTAATAGAAATATCTATGTTCTTTAATTCTCATGTGTCATAATATTTTATCATCTGTTATGGGTCTCAGAAAAATACGAAAGTTGAAAAGATGTTACTTTATGATATTGCTCAAGAGGCAAAGTGGTCTTATGACCTTCCGAATGATTTTATTGACCTACTTTTCATGCATTGCATTCATGTGCATTGAACCATGACCAGATGGCGTTATATACGCGTATATATGTAAATATATGTATATGGAATGGGAAAAGGTTACGGCGTTGTATACGCACCACCACCTGATCAGCTGGTATATGATGATGATATTGCCCACAGTGGCCGAAATATGATTCAAACGACGTTATATACGCATATATATGTAAGTATGATTCAAACAACGTTATATACGCGTATATATGTATGTATATATGTATATGGGATATGGGAAAGGTTATGGCGTTATATACGCACCACCATCTGATCAGCTGGTATACGATGATGATTTTGTCCACAGTGGCCGATAAGATATGATGGGATGCTCTCAGAGGCTGATTATGTTATGAAATATGTACCTATGCACGACATGACATTCATACGCATATGCACGACGCTAAAAGTAATTTATGATTTACAAAGGTATTCAGACTCACAGGTTAAGTCATGTAATCTATATGTCTTTCATGCCTCTTATATATTTATTTATGTGCCTTACATACTCGGTACATTATTTGTACTGACGTTCCTTTTGATTAGGGACGCTGCATTTCGTGCCCGCAGGTCCCGATAGACAGGTCGAGAGCCCTCCAAGTAGGCTATCAGCTCAGCGAAAGATGTTGGTGCGCTCCATTTACTTCAGAGTTGCTCGTTTGGTTAGTATGATTTAGACGTGTATTGTTTGGTAAGGCGGGACTCTGTCCTGACCTTTATGACATTTATGTACTCTTAGAGGCTTGTAGACATATGTCGTGTATATAAAAGATTGTACGGCCTTGTCGTCCTTTGTTTTGAGTTTGTAGATGATAATGTCGGCCTATTAAGCCTGTATGTCACGTGTATATGATGATATAATATGAAAGATACGTTACGTTGGTACTCGGTTGAGTAAGGTACCGGGTGCCCGACGTGGCCCATCGGTTTGGGTCATGACAATTTTGACACAAATAGTATAGATAAAAGCAATTATATATGAATATAGGCTATTATTGCAAAATTAGGTAAATAGCTTAAAAAATACAAATATAAATATACGAAATAAAGTAAAAATATTATGAAATATATATATGAGGATGCAAAATAATAATTTGGATGATTAAGTCATCATAAAATAATTTGAAGGAATAATTAATAGTTATTCAAGTAATTTAAATGCAGAAAAAATCAATGTAAAGCTCTAAAAATTATGGAAAATTATAGAAAATACTTGTACAGATTTGTAAACTAAATAATGATGCAAAATAATATTTTGAAAGTATATATATATATATATATATATATATATATATATATATATATATATATATATATATGATAAAAATATGAGGGCAAAATTGGATATCAACAATTGCCCCTCTTTACCCGTGAATGACGAAAGAATTGTCGGGTAAAGCAATGATGACCAATTTTGGCCGAATTGAATAAAGGATGATTTGATTTTGAAAAAAATGGGGACCGAACCCTGGTTTCTGAGTTGCCTACATATCCCTAGTGTTACGGGAATCAGGACGTGTGTAGTTCTGGATCCAACAGTGAACGAAACCGATGAAGTTGTTATAAGAATGGTCGTATGTTTCGGAAAAGGTTCTTTTGGGGTGGGATGGTATTAGATGAATTTATGCGAAATCATGAGTGGATTTGAGACGTTATGGTTATATCAATGAGCAGATATTCGAACGGTCATAGAGTAAGATGTGGGAATTATTGATGGTCGGTTACGTTTTGAAATTGTTTCGGGATGTGAATGTTATGAACAGAAATCGGAGCAAAGATTGCTCCCGTTTGAAGAACGGTTACTTCCTGGATTACCTGCAAAACTTAATACACGATACATGCAAATATACAGATTATTGTGAGAATTTAAACATGATGCAAATTCCCTTTGGACCATGAATATTGTCTTTGGACGGTGAGGATGATGTCCTTAGACCATTACGTCCTGAGCCATGAATCGCGTGATATGGGATTCGCAGGCCATGAGATGATGTTATCTGGCCATGAAAATGGTGCCTCAAAATTATGACACCTTTGAATAATGATGTGCAATGTTGAGAGATTCTCAAGCCATGACATGGTATTTTCAGGCTATGGGGATGATGCCTTCAGATTATGATGCCTTTGGACAAAAATGGTGTTATTTCAGCCCATGAGATGCAAAGACATGATGCTCGATTATATGAAAAGCGAAAGAAGATATAGCTTAGTTTTGCATACGATTGGGGCAGAGCTTGGCCCCGGGAAAGCAAAAAATAGTGCTAGATTTCAAGTAGCATAGCATTTGGTATTATGCAAGGAAAGACAGAGCTTAGCCTTATGCAGTTTTGATGACTCGGCCGGTCGTTTTAAGAATTTATGCTCCGATCCCCTATTAACTGCTTTCCCCGAGTCTATTTCTGCTATTTTGATTTACCAGGATGTTCAGTTTTAAGTTTTGGAGAATTTTGGGACACTTAGTCCCTAAATGAGAGCATAAGTGTTGGAAAGTTAACCGTAGTCAGAAAAGTGTGAAGAGGGCCTTGGAATGGAAATCTGATGGTTCCGTTAGCTCTGTTGGGTGATTTTGGAGTTAGGAGCGTGTTCGGATTGTGTTTTAGAGGTCCGTAGCTAATTTAGGCTTGAAATGTCGAAAGTTGAATTTTAGAAGTTTCCGGTTCGATAGTGAGTTTTTGATCCGAGGGTCAGAATGGAATTCCGAGAGTTTCAGTAGTTCCGTTGTGTTATTCGAGATGCGTGTGCAAAATTTCAGGTCATTCGGACGAAGTTTGATAGACTTTTTGATCGAAAGCGTATTTTGAGAAATTTGGAGTTCTTAGGCTTAAATCATGGTTAATTCGAGGTCTCGATGTTGTTTTAGATGTTTTGAGGATTGGTACAAATTTTGCATCTGCGGTTTGAGTTCTGCAGATGCGGCTAAGGAGATCGCAGAAGGGAATTTTGGTCCTTTCTTCAGGTTCCGCAGATGCGGAAGGAATACCGCAGAAGCGGTAGCGCATCTGTGAAAGGGTGATCGCAGATGTGGTTTCTGGTCATTTAATGAAAGTCATAGATGCGACGTAGTTTCCGCAGAAGCGGGACCGCAAATGCGGAAATCGCTGGGCAGAACATATAAATAGTTGCCTTCGCGAATTTGAGGGATTTTTTCACCATTTTCATCCGGGTTTGAAGCTTTTGAGAGAGATTTTTGAGGAAATTAAAGGGGAATCACTTGGAGGTAATGTCCTTGACTTCATAACTCGTTTTTATGTGATTAAAGACCTAATTAGTGGAGAAATTTGGAAAAAATGGGTAATTAGGGCTTGAGTTTAAGAGGCCTTTAATTGAGGATTTGAGGGGTCATTTGGACTCCGATTTCAGTGTTATTGTGATGGATAGACTTGTGAGAGTATGAGGTCTCTGAAAATGTAAATTTCACCTGATTCTGAGACGTGGGCCTGAGGGTCATTTTGGTCATTTTACATAATTTCACATATTAGCTTAGAATTTAATTGTAGAATCAGTTACTTGAAGTTTTATTTACATTATGCGATTGAATTGAATAGATTTGGGCTATTTGGAGTCGAGTACTCATGGCAAGAGCGTGGTTTCGGGTTGAGTTTGAGCCGGTTCGAGGTAAGTTGCTTGTCTAACCTTGTGTGGGGGACCTTCCCCCTTAGGATATGATATACTTGGTAATTGAAATGCCTTGTACGTAAGGTAACGAGTGCGTACTTGAGATAATTGTTGAAAATCCGGTTTTACTTTAAGTATTTCAATTGAGTTCCTTTTTCCTGCTTTATTCTACTTGCGAATTTAGCCTGTTGTAGTTTAGAAAAGCATGTTTAGTTGATTTAATTACCTATTTGCTTAAACTGCCTTAATTGCATTACGTGTAGCATGTTAGGCTAGAATTAACTGTTTACTTGGTACGAAATTTGCATTTAATTAAGTATTCTTGTGTTGCTTCTATGTGTTTTTAATTTGGGACTACGGGACGGCATCCCGGGAGATCCCCTGTACAAATTTATGATCTGGATTGAGGTGTGGGATACCAAGAGATCCCTGGTACGTATATTGAGGATACCAAGAGATCCTTGGGATATCAAGAGATATCTAGCATATATTGAGGATACCAAGAGATCCTCGGGATACCAAGAGATCCCTAGCATATTTTGAGGATACCAAGAGATCCCTAGCATATATTGAGGATACCGAGAGATCCTCGGGATACCAAGAGATCCCTAGCATATATTGAGGATACCGAGAGATTCTCGGGATACCGAGAGATTCTCGGGATACCAAGAGATCCCTGGCATATATTGATGGTACTGAGAGATCCTCGGGATACTGTGAGATCCCCGGTTACTTCCTTGTGGTTTGCCTTTATCTCTGTCTCCATTATTGTACTCTTATTATCCTGTGTAGATTCTTACTGTAGATTCTCAATTATACTGCTTAACTTATCATGTCATCTTTATATTTATTTAATCTCAGTAGGGCCCTGACCTTCCTCGTCACTACCCAACCAAGGTTAGGCTTGGCACTTACTAAGTACCACTGTGGTGTACTCATGCCCCTTCATCGCATGTTTTTCATGTGCAGATCCAAGTACCGCTACTCAGGCCTACCATCCTTGAGAGAGGTGACTACTTAGAGACTTCGAGGTACATCTGCCACGTCCGCAGACCGAGAAGTCCCTTTCTATTCATGCTTTTAGTACTTAGCCCTTCTGTACTTCTATTCTTATTAGACAAAAATTCTGGAGTTAGAGCTATGTAGTATTTCTCTTTCTTAGCTTGTGATTCGTGGGTTTCCGAGTCTTGGATTTAGATATTGGTTTTGAGATCTATATATATACGGTGTATGCCGAGCGGCACATTTAACATTGTTATTGCCTTATTTCTGTTTTATTTTAAAATTGTATTACTTTTGCAAATTTTGGTTTTCTTCCACAATTTAGGCTTACCTAGTCGTAGAGACTAGGTGCCGTTACGATGGTTCACGGAGGGCAAACCGGGGTCGTGACAGCAGTTGAGGAGGCAGGGCTTAGCCTCATGAAATTAGGGAGGCGATACTTAGCCTCATGCAAGAAAGGGAGACAGTGCTTAGTTTCATGCAATTAAAGGCAATGCTTAGCCTTATGCAGTTGAGGAGGCAAGGCTTAGCCTCATGCAAAATGAGAGACAATGCTTAGTCCCGTGCAATGGAAGGGAGAAAATGCTTAGTCTCATGCAATGAAAGGCAATGCTTAGCCTTATGCAAAGAGGGAGGCACTGCTTAGCCTTATGCAGTTGAGGAGGCATGGCTTAGCCTCATGCAAAATGGGAGACAATGCTTAGTCTCATGCAGGGGCAAAGGTACATAGCCCCAAGCTTGGTCAACTGACCACCCTTCATCGAAAAATTACACTGTATATATAAGTAAAATATTAGATTTTAATGATATATCATATATTGAATACCCTTTATCTGGAATTTTTTTACTTATTTCAAGTTTGAACACCCTAAATGAAATTCATGGCTTCGCCACTGGTCTCATGCAATGGAAGGCAGTGCTTAGCCTTATGCGAAGAGGGAGGCAGTGCTTAGCCTTATGCAGTTGAGGAGGTAGGGCTTAGCCTCATGCAAAATGGGAGACAATGCTTAGTCTCATGCAATGGAAGGAAGTGCTTAGCCTTATGCAAAGAGGGAGGTTATGCTTAGCCTCATGCAAAGAGGAGACAATGCTTAGTCTCATGCAAAGAAAAGGTAATGAGTGATAGTAGAGTATTTCTTAGCTGGAGATATGTTCGCATTTGGTAGCTTTGTCATTATGAAGATAGTGATTTTGATGTGTGTACGTATTTGCGAATATTCCTTGTTCATGCATCGAAAGAAAAATCGTGAATTTTGTGGGGAAGGTTGGTTCGTGCTTTCGTCTTCTACTTGCCTGTGATCCTGTCTTAAGATTCTATTTGAGTTACCTTGGGTAACATCTGGCTGTCATACAAATAAAATTTTCAAAAAATATGCGTGCATTTGATGAATGTAGTTATTTAAAAACATAGTAGTATGCAATATCAAGTAAATTAGATGAACCAAAGACTGTGACACTTTAGCGACATTGTGAATTTTTTGCATTAGAATTTTGAGGGTCCTACTCAAATTCTGCCCCAGTTTAATAAGCGATTCCTTGACCGTTCTGCATATGATGAAACTGGCTGGACTTGCTCCGGAATTTGAGGGCCCTCCTCAAAATTCAGCCCCAGTTTTTGACCATGGGGAAAATGAAGATTTTATTAAGATGAGACTGAACCCACAGGGCTGACTACGTATCCCCTCGTAAACAAGAATCAGGTCAAGCGTAGTTCTGTTACATCATATGAAAAATGCAAACAATCTAAACATAGTATCTTTTGACTATGCCAGAATTGATAGGCTTTGGCCAAATTTCTCCATCCATTTCTACGATTATGAGTGCTCCTCCTATTAGCACTCTATGAACCATGTAGGGCCCTTGCCAATTAGGTGAAAATTTCAGTTTGGCTTCATCTTGATGCGGAAAGATCCGCTTTAGCACCAGTTACCCTGGTGTGAACTATCTATGTCTGACCCTTTTGTTGAAAGTTCTAGACATTCTGTTTTGATAAAGTTGACTGTGGCATACCACATTCATTTTTTTCCTGTTAATAAGAGCTAATTGTTCGCAGCGGCTTCTTATCCATTTTGCATCACTGATTTTAGCTTCTTGTATAATTCTTAAGGAAGGAATTTCGACCTCGACGGGAATGACATTTTCTGTACTGTAGACCACCAGGTAGGAAGTTACTCCGGTTGATGTGCAGACTGTGGTGCGATTCCCTAATAAGGCAAATGGTAATTTCTCGTGCCATTGCTTGTGGTTATCTACCATCTTTCTCAATATTTTCTTGATATTCTTGTTTGTGGCTTCCACGACTCTATTCATTTTAGGCTTGTATGCTATAGAATTCTTATGCTTGATTTTGAAGGTTTGACATATGGATTTCATTAAGTCACTATTGAGGTTGGTGGCATTGTCAGTGATGGTGGATTCCGGTACCCCCGAATCGGTAAACAATATGATCCCTGACAAAAGTTGCGACGACTTTCTTGGTTACAACCTTGTAAGATGTGTCCTCAACCCATTTTGTAAAGTAATCTATGGCCACTAAAATTAACCTGTGCCCATTTGAAGTGGCAGGCTCGATCGGACTGACGACATCCATTCCCCAAGCGGCAAAAGGCCAAGGTGCACTTGTTGCATTGAGTTCATTTGGTGGTACCCGTATCATATATGCTTGTATTTGTCAATGATGACACTTTTGGACATACCTGATGCAGTCTATTTCCATAGTCATCCAAAAATATCCTGCTCTCAATATTTTCTTGGCTAAAACAAAACTGTTCATGTGTGGTCCACAAGGTTCGGCATGTATCTCTTCGAGCAGTTTGGAAGCTTCCTGGCATCAACGCACCGTAATAACCCTAGGTCTGGAGTCCTTCTGTATAGAATTCCTCCACTTTGGAAGAAATGGTTGGATGATCTTCGGAGTGTGTGTTTTTGAGTATGATTTTCATGTTCTGGATATTCTCCTTTTGCCAAGTATCCCTTTATATGCCTTTATGCTCCGGGTGCTGTATCATGGAGGACAAAGTGGCCAATGCGTCTGCGAACGCATTCTGGATTCTCGGAACATGTTTGAACTCTATCTTTGTGAACCTCTTCATCAACTCTTGCACATGATATAGAAATGGTAATATTTTGGTATTCTTTGTAACCGACTCTCCTAGAACCCGATGTACTAGAAGGTCTGAATCACCTATTACCAGCAATTCCTGGATATTCATGTCAACGGCCAAATTTTAGCCCCAAGATGCAAGTCTCGTATCTTGCCATATTGTTGGTGCACGGAAATCTGAGCTTCGCAGATACTGGATAATGTTGACCTGTCTCTGACACCAAAACGGCTCCAATACCCACTCCTTTGAAGTTCGCGGCCCCATCGAACAACAATATTCTCCAACCATCATAGATTTCGGTGATATTTTCTCCTACAAATGGTACTTCTTCATCGGGAAAATACATTTTCAGTGGTTCATATTCTCCTCCTACAGGATTTTCTGCAAGATAATTTGCTAATGCTTGTCCCTTGACCATCTTTTGAGTTACATAGACAATATCAAATTCACTCAATAGTATCTGTCATTTTGCTAGTTTCCCTGTTGGCATGGGTTTCTAGAAAATGTATTTAAGAGGATCCATCCTTGATATGAGATATGTAGTGTAGGCACAGAAGTAGTGCCTCAATTTCTGAGCTATCCATGTCAGAGCACAGCAGGTGCGTTCTAGCAAAGAATACCGCACTTCATAGGGTGTGAATTTCGTACTTAAATAGTATATGACCTGCTCTTTCCTTCCCGTCTCGTAATGTTTTCCCAAGACACAACCGAAGGCTCCATCTATTACGGACAAATAGAGTAGCAGAGGTCCTCGGTTCTATCGGGATCAGGACTGGTGGTGTGGGAAAATATTCCTTGATTTTGTCAAAAGCTTTCTGGCAGTCTTCAGTACAACTTGTGACGGCATCCTTCTTTAACATTTTGAAAATTGGTTCACAGATCACAATTGATTGCGCTATGAAACGACTGATGTAGTTGAGACGCCTTAAGAAGCTCATCACATCTTTCTTGTTCTTTGGTGGTGGCAAATTCCGGATAGCCTTGACCTTTGACGGGTCTAGCTCAATTCCTCGGCAGCTGACAATGAATCCTAACAACTTTCTAGTAGGGACTTCAAAGGCACATTTGCAGGATTCAGTTTCAGATTATACCTTCGAAGCCCATCAAAGAACTTTCTCAAGTCCGTTATATGATATGTGCCCTTCTTGGATTTGATGATGACATCGTCCACATATACTCCATCTCCTTGTGTATCACATCGTGGAAAATGGTTGTCATGGCTCTTATATAAGTGGCCCCAGCATTCTTCAGACCAAACGACATCATTTTATTGCAATATACTCCCCATGGTGTAATAAAGGTTCTCTTCTCGGCATCTTCTTCGTCCATCCAGATCTGATGATGTCATGCGAAGAAATCCACAAAGGATTGGAGTTCATGGTTGGCATAATTGTCGATCAATATGTGTCTATTTGGCAGTGGGAAATCATCTTTGGGACTTGCTCTATTTAAATCCCGATAGTTGACATATATTCTGACTTTCCCATCCTTCTTCGGAACTGGCACGATAGCCAACCAGGTAGGATATTCAACTACTCTGAGAACCTTAGCTTTGATCTATTTGGTGACATCCTCTTTTATTTTCAGACTCATATCTGGCTTGAACTTTCTGAGTTTCTGCTTTATAAGCGGACAAATCAGATTGGTAGGTAGTTTATGAGCCACTATAGACGTGCTCAAATCAATCATATCATCATAAGACCATGTGAAAATATCTTCATACTCCTTCAGGAAACGGGTGTACTCTTCTTTCTCTGATGGTGATAGGTGAATGCTTATGCGAGTTTCTTTGAATGTTTCAGAATCTCCCAAACTAACTATCTCGGTTTCGTCCAAATTGGACTTAGGCTTGTTCTAAAATATTTTCACTTCTCTGACAATTTTCTCAGGTATTATATCTTCTTCTTCTTATACTTCCTTTGAATCACTATCCTTATGTTGCGTTGTCTCATTACATGTCACATTTGTTGGTTCATCAGGATAAGTAATAATAATGTTGTAGAGAAATGTAAAGGATAATAATGAATACTAAAATAGCAATGCATTAAATGAATCTTGAACACAAGTACGACTCGATAACTTGAGAAATTATTTCAAAATAAAATACGTCCAAAACAAAATCATGAAAATGTCTTAAATGCTTAAAATTGCTTTCAAAAATAGATCATGATAATTGCTAGGTTACCCAGGAACTCGACGGGCCTGGGATGGTGCAGCAGTCCAGTATTTGAGAACAACGCCTTCTCCCACAGTCTGAATTGTAAGGTCTTCCTTCTCCTCCTCCTCCTTAACTATTGCACTACAATCCATGCCTTCATCACCAAGAAATATGTTCCTTAGGCCAGCTAAAGCTTCATCTTCTTCAGATCCCTATATCATGTCAGTTTGTTGAAATGTCTGGTGCAAATGCGGTATTAGTTGTTCAAGAGGGTAATAAGGACTGTCACACCTCCTTTTTCGCCCGCGCCCGCAAAGGAAAGGGACGTAAAGGGAGTTTTTCCAATTAAAGGACAATCAAAATGAGATTTTATTTTAAAGATTCAGAGTCGCCACTTGGGAGATTTGTGGTGTCCCAAGTCACCGGTTGAATCCCGAATCGAGGAAAAGAATTACTCTGTTTAACAGTCTGCGCACCAAAAATCCGGATAAGGAATTCTGTTAACCCGGGAGAAGGTGTTAGGCATTCCCTAGTTCTGTGGTTCTAGCACGGTCGCTCAACTGTCATATTTGGCTTATTTATCTGATTTCTAATACATGTTGAATCTATGTGCAAATTTTAACTTTTAGCCGCTTTTATTATTATTATTTTAAAAGAGAATTGCAACGTCGTTAAAGCACGTCTCGAACCACGTCACATAAATGCACCCGTAGTTTTTAACATATTTTAACGTCGTTGAGATTTGATTTGGGTCACATAAATGCGCACCCAAATTTAGGAAAGTAATTTTATTAAATACGCGCCTAAAGAGACTATCGTGTTATTAATTCGGTGAAGGCCGTGGATATTTGCTAAACGGCCTCTCCCTAAAGCTAGATAGTTATTAAAAATAGAGGACCTCACCACTTATACATTTTATTTTTGTCGAGCCGCGCCTCTTTTATTTTTAAAAGGACATTCCTAAAATGTCTACATTTTCTGTTTAAGTTTGTCTCTAAAATAAAAGAAAATAATCCTAGTTAATTACATGCTTGAAAAGGCCATCACTTATTTATCGGATTAAAGCAAGCGCAACTGGAAAACTGCAATCAAACTTGCGTAAAAGGAGATTATTTCATGCCTTATTCTATAAGTCAATACTGCTGAAATTGTAAATACGGAATTGACAAACAATATATATATTCAAAAGAAAACTAATTATCCTATAACTAATTTAAACCCACATTGTTATATGAAATGAACCATTGGAACTAATTATTTTCAACTACTTGAAACTAAGCCAACCTTAATTACTAATGATTACGAAAGTTTGCTTAAGCTGTTCTGATTAAATGCACAAGAAAGTTATGGCCTTGGTTTTAACTCTTACGACCAGATTTACATACTATTAGGTGCGTTATTGTGTTTTTTTTAGAAAGTATCGGCTAAGATGAAGCGCTATTAACTAAATGAAGCTAACACATTCGAAATTTGCTGATTTTAAAGAAACATGAACATTGGCTAACTGATTATTCCCAACACTACACTCACCCGAGTGTTCATTCAAATTCCTATCTTTCTAAGTTTAAGGCATCAGTATGTTCACTCAAAAGTTATCTGTTAACAGAAATCTATTATTTGCTATCATCGCTGTGAATATAAACAACGGGAAAGTTGGAAATAAACTACTACACCAAAGTACAGTCCGTAGTCTGTTACTAGTCTAAATGGTTCAAAATGATAGAGGCGATCCAAATTGACCAGTTCTTGACTCAATATAATTCAAACAAACGGAAAATGACAACATTAGACTGACTATCACTACAAATATTCATGTGAACATAGGCTGAAAATACTACTTCAGTTCATTCCAATTCGAGGTTACGCCAATGAATTCGAGCGTGTACCTGGTATTGAAAATATAAGAATAGGAAGAAGGAGTGAGTAGCAGCAGTGGTGACAACAAAGCAGTAGCAAACCAGAAATAGATTAAAACCAGCAGAAATCCAGCAAACAACCAATGGAACAGTTTTGTTTAACCAACAGCAAACTCAGGACCAAATCCAGTTGCAATTTCAGAAGTACCAAACAGCAACACAGATATACCAGAATCAGCAACAAATAATCAGTACAAACCAGAAATAACAAACTCGGAAAACTACTTGAAACCTCAATGAAATCCCAGAAACAAGTTAGCAATCACAAATAGAACAATATAACCAGCAGTGCAATAGAATAATAAACTTTGATTTCTATTTTTTAAACTCTCCAAGAAAGAAACACTTTGAACTTTTTATTAAACACTTAACCAAACTGATTCTGATTTTCAGAAGTGAAAGAAAACCGACTCTCCAACTTTTTTTCCTCTTTAGTATTTTTCAGAAGATCGATTTTCAGTCTTCTTCTGTCCTCTTCTTATACAAGTCTGCCTTCCTTTTAAAACTACTGTCCGACCCCCTTTTTCCACTAAATCTGAAATTTTCCACTTAATATCCACTAAGGAAACTTTTCCTTATTTTCAGCCCCCATTCCCTTTTGTTCCCCATTACCAAATTAATTAATATCCCACTAACAAAACACTAGCACTAAAATATTATCCTAACTGTTTCATTCCAAAATCACCCCTGAAACCCTACTGTTATCACTTCATTACCCTAAGCTTTACAAGTCTGAAGTTACATTTATGTAAGTTCAAACCTGAAACTCATTTGGTTAAACACCTAAATTACTACAGCTATATCCAATTCACAATCCTATTCAGACACAAATATTTAGGGTAGAAGAGCAGAAGAAAATCGAAATGGTATTAATCAGGGCAATGAGATAAACGAGTAACAAGACTGAAAACAAAAGGTTCAATTCATTATACATTTAACACAGAAGACAAAAGAAATGGTAAACCTACTGGAAAACAAACAGGAACTACTATCCTGTTTTCTCTAATTTTTCAAGCAAATTACTTGACGACACTTGATTAATCGATCATACAGGCCATAATGTACAACAATTATCGACAAACAATCAGAAAAAAAAACATGTGATTCAATTAGCATTTGACAGAAATAGTGAGTTGTAATACAACCAACTAATCGACGAAACTAATCATATCGATTTTACAAATTATAACATATAACAGTTATAGCAAACAGAAGCAAATGATAGAATTGGACCAAATAAAAGATCTACTGAAGATGAACAGAATTAATTAAAAGCAAAGTAGAAAAATCACACAAACTACTAAAACATGCAAAGAGATACAAATAGAACACATGAAAAGAAGGAAGGAAAGGAAAAATACCTCTGAATCTTAAGAACAAAAATGACCCAGTCTCGAACCGGACTCGACCTCTTTGAGGTCGAACGGACTTTAATCGAAGTGTTCTCAACTGAGAACACCTCGATTAAGGTCTATTAGACCCCAACCCTTCGTTTAATTGGAAAGACCCCAAGGTTCTGGATTTCTAGGGTTCATACAGTCGATTTGGGGCTTGAAGGTTTATGGTTAGATTCGAACCAAACCAAGCTTGGTTTGGTTACGAGTGAGGTCAGGGGAGTAACTGGTATGAATTTGGGGTGGTTTGGCATAGATGGGGTTTTGGCTCGAATCTTCAAATGAAAATTCGAGAAGATGGGGATTGATTCGAGCCAAGGGAGTAGTGGATTCGTAACCAGGGTGTTGAGGTGGATCTATGGTGTTAAGGAGGTGGCCGACAACGTAGTTGCCGCCGGGTTTCAGGCGAAGGGGAGCTATGGCGGCTAGGGTTTGACCTAGGTTCCGAGAGAGACGAAGTGAGGAAGGGGGGGGGGACGTTTGGCTATGGGGGCATGGGGTGAGAGATGGGGTCTTATATACGAAGGGGAGGGATGGATCCTGGCCGTTGGATCTGGTGAGATTGATGGCCAGGATCTCTTCACTTAAGGGAACGATGCCGTTTTGATTTAGTGGGGATTGGGTCGGTCTCAGACGGTAGTGGGTCGGGTCATGAGGGAAAGCCTGGGAGCCGTTAGATCAAAAGCAATGAACGGTCCCGATCAAATACAACCATACAGCGTCGTTTGGTTTAATGAAAGAATTCAATTGAACCGTTAGATCTGTTTGATCAACGGTCCATATGGAAAGTGCCAATACGGCGTCGTTTCCTTCGTCTGAGAGATCAGCTAACCGGACTGGGTCAAATGAGTTGATTTGGGCCTGGTTTTTGGTCTCAATTTTAAGCCCATATCTGAATTCCTTCATTTTTGAACTCTTTTTCTTTTCCTTCTTTAATTTCTAATTTAAACACAATTCCTAATTAAATTGTAAAATCAAATATAAAACTACACAAATATTAATTAACACTTACAAAAATTAACACACAAATTAAAACCTTAAAATAAAATCACACAATGACAACAAATAGAGTAAAAATGCATATTGTTGTGATTTTTCTTTTAGAGCCAAATGATGGTTTAATTAATTCCTAAATGCATAATTAAATCCTAAATATGCATGCAACATGTATTTTTGTATTTTTCAATTAACTATAACAAGGTAAACATTTACGGACAAAATAATTACCAAAAATGTCACGCAAACTCTCAAAATTGTACCCGAAGGAAATTTGCTTTATTTCTCGATTTCTTTTGGAGTAATTTCCGTGAAGCAAAAATCACGTGCTCACAGCTGCCCCTCTTTGTCCGAAAACACAAAGAGTTTTAGTGCAAAGATAAAGTGAGCGGATACGAGCAATTTTTGCTCGTTGGAGTACTCCGTGTGACGCATTTTTTTTTTTGAAAAAGACTTAACCGAACCTTTGCTTCAAATGTTTCCTACATATCCCTGGCTAGAAGGGAATCAGGTTAATGTAGTTCAGGAAATTTTTTGTAGCTGGGACTACCATGGGACTGCCTTTTGCTGTTACTGCGGCTGCATGCTGTTGCTACTGCTTTTCGACATCCTTATTACACCATTGCTTAAAGATAAAGAAGTTATACTAAGTTATGAGCTATGCATTATAAAATTTTATTCTCAAACTTGGTCATGTGACTGGTGTTGCCTTGTTGCCTTGTGTTTCCTCTGATGTTGCCTTTACTTCTGAATTGACTTGTATTCTCCCTTGATCGCCGATCTCGAACTGTTTATTTCCTTCTTGTGAGCTTCGCGTTATTTTCCTTCGAATCTTGAACTGCCTTCCTCTGCTGGGGATTTTGTTGTCTCCCGCTGCTTTACTGACTTCAACAACAATTACTCCTTAAAATATAACATCTCCATTCTCCAGGCGGGCTCCTGACTTCGACTAACTCTTCAAAATAATTCAGCCTCCATTCTCCAGGCGGGCTCCTGACTTCAATAGCTTCTTCAAAATAATTCAGCCTACATTCTTCAGGCGGGCTCCTGACTTCATTATCAACTTTGAAAATAAATCAGCCTACATTCTCTAGGCGGGCTCCTGACTCCAACAACAACTTAAAAGTAATTCAGCCTCCATTCTCCAGGCGGGCTCCTGACTCCAACAACAACTTAAAAATAATTCAGCCTCCATTCTCCAGAAGGGCTCCTGACTCCAACAACAACTTAAAAATAATTCAGCCTCCATTCTCCAGGCGGGCTCCTGACTTCAACAACTTTTAAAAATGTAACACCTCCATTCTCCAGGCGGGCTCCTGACTTCAACAACAACTTAAAAATAATTCATCCTCCATTCTCCAGGCGGGCTCCTGACTTCAACAACTTCTTAAAAATAATTCAGCCTCCATTATCTAGGTGGGCTCCTGACTTCATCAGCTTCTTAAAAATAATTCAGCCTCCATTCTTCAGGCGGGCTCCTGACGTCATCAACAACTTTGAAAATAAATCAGCCTCCATTCTCTAGGCGGGCTCCTGACTTCAACAACTTCTTAAAAATAATTCAGCCTTCATTCTCCAGGCGGGCTCCTAACTTTAACAACTTTTTAAAAATAATTCAGCCTCCATTCTCCAGGCGGGCTCCTGACTCCAACAACAACTTAAAAATAATTCAGCCTCCATTCTCCAGGCGGGCTCCTGACTTCAACAACTTTTAAAAATGTAACACCTCCATTCTCCAGGCGGGATCCTGACTTCAACAACAACTTAAAAATAATTTAGCCTCCATTCTCCAGGCGGGCTCCTGACTTTACCAACTTCTTTGAAATAAATCAGCCTCCATTCTCCAGGCGGGCTCCTGACTTTAACAACTTCTTTAAAATAGTTCAGCCTCCATTCTCCAGGAGGGCTCCTGACTTCTTCAACTGCTTCCCTCAAAACTGGTGTTTTATTCCTCTGAAAACTACTGGGGATAACACTGATATTTTATTTCACAAATATGTCATTTTCCTTTTTCAAAGACTACTTCCTTTAAAGCTGGTGCTTTCACTTCCCTGAAACCTGCCGGGAATAACACTGCTGGGCAATTATCTTCCTCCTTTTAATAATGGTGGGGATGATATTGATTCAAAGGCCATTACTTTTAAAACTTTGGGTTAACTTGCTTCTTCCAAGATTGCTTTTCTTTTTAAAACTTGTATCTCCCTTCTCGTATACTGCTGGGGATTTTACTTCCTTCAAAAACTTGTGTTATCTACTCTCTTTCCCAAACGGCTATCTGATTTCAAGAAAATTTTCGTAATGAGAGAAAATTTTCTGCCCCAGTTTGATAATCTTCTTTGTGACCCTGTCTTTCTGCTGTCAATAATATTTCCTTTCCCTGCTTTAAATCAAAGAAAAATTTGTTAGTTTAAAATGGGGCGAGTGGTCGTGCCATTTCTGCTGGGGATGATTTTTTCCCTTTTCTTTTCCCTGCTTTGCTATAAAACTTGCTGGGGATGATATTATTTGTTGGGGCTGATATTCCTGCTGGGGATGGTTTTTCTTCTCTTCCTTCCCCGCTCTGTATTGTCCTACCATTGTGGAGCTTGGTCGAGAATCTGTCGGAGTTGTTCCTGTATCTTGCAAATCTGCTGGGGATCCTTTTGGAATTTGATCCATAACTTTTTGACTGTTGTTCTTTCTGTTTTTCTCCAACTTCCCCTAGAAATTTGGTCCTCTTGTGATCTATAGCCATTCGTCATTTGGTCTTGCGACAAACTTCTTTTCGCTTTGTCGCCTTATCTTTGGCCTGTCCTATTCGCATTTTGCTTTGCACCATTTTGGCCATTGGTAGTAAGCTCTGAAAATCCTTTTCAAAAACAAACTGCTGGGGAGGTAAAGTCTTTAAACCAAGAAATGAAAAAAAAAATGATGATTTCAAAAAATAGAAAAAGAAGAAGTCTTTCTGAACAAATGCTGGGGAAAAAGAAAGAAAAGAACTTATCTGAATGATATAACCGATCCTCAACAATCATGTCGTGCATTGCGGATTAATCAACCCAGTCTATTCATATCAATCAATCTTTCGTACAGCTTCATCTTGCTGGGGATAAACAAGCACTCAACTTTTGCCAAATGCGGACCCTTTCCGCTAATCTTGCCTTGTCGCCTCATAGTGCCCTTCGAGGGGTTTTCACTAATAAGACTCTCTCATTTCTCTTAACTCCCGTCGTCTTATGGTGACTATGAAGGTTTTCATCGATAATACTCTCTCGTTTTATTTCTCTTATCTTCTGTCACCTTATGATGCCTGTGAAGGTTTTCACCGATAAGACTCTCTCATTTTATTCTTTTTTCAGTTGGGGATTGGAGTGCTGTCGATATGACTCTATTTGCTGGGGATTCTTTCGGCTATCAATTCATTTCCAACTTATGATCTTCTTCTTTGCTGGGGATCAGAGTGTTATTCCCGACTTCCATTTGCATTGACTTGGCACTCCTCAGATACTGATCGAGAGGTCTTTTTTGGACATCCATATGGGTTTTTGTGTATGGTTAAAAAGGAAAAAGGGGTATCAAAAGTTCAAAATAATTTTGATGGGTAAAACAATACAACTCTTGGAATCAAACTTTCTTACCAAAATTACAAACGCAAACTTCTGCCCCAGTTTTGCTTGGGGATTTTTATTTTGTTACACTATGTTACACTATGACCGAGCCGTGAGGCGTCTACGTATCCTTCTTTGAGGAATCAGGTCAAACGTAGTTCCCAATTCCTTTATTTTCTTGTGACTTTCTTTTGCCTTTATTATCATTATTTTTCTCTTTTTTTTTCATTTTAATTACTGATTCCAAAAGAGGGATATAAAAGAATAAATAAGGCTCAAAGGGGGAAGCAAAGGTTAAAGTGTTTGGATAGAAGAAAGAATTGCCTCCGTCATTTCATTCTCCGATAAATGTCAACTACAAACAAACAACAATTACAATCAAAAGAAATCATACATAATATCTCTTAACTGCGTCGGAATTGATAGCCATGTCGACACATTTCCCTTCGATATCTGTTAAACATAAAGCGCCATTGGACAACACTCTGGTTATAATGAATGGTCCTTGCCAATTCGGGGCGAACTTGCCCTGTGCTTCTGCCTGATGTGGCAGGATTCGTTTCAACACCTGCTGCCCCACTTCAAATTTTCTGGGGCGCACCTTCTTGTTATAGTCTCTCACCATTCTCTTTTGATATAACTGGCCATGACACACAGCTGCCAATCTCTTTTCATCAATCAGGTTCAACTTCTCCAACCGGGCTTTGACCCACTCGTCATCATCAATCTCAGCTTCTGCGACAGTCCGAAGGGATGGAATTTCAACTTCCGCTGATATTACTGCTTCAGTTCCATATACCAACAAATAAGGAGTTGCACCTACTAAAGTCTGAACAGTAGTGCGATAACCCAACAATGCAAATGGTAATTTCTCATGCCATTGTCTGGACCCTTCTATCATCTTCCTCAGTATCTTTTTTATGTTTTTGTTGGCTGCCTCAACTGCTCCATTCGCCTTGGGACGATATGGGGTGGAATTGCGGTGTGCAATCTTAAACTGTTGACATACCTCTTTCATCAAATTGCTGTTAAGATTAGCACCATTATCCGTGATGATCACTTTTGGGACCCCAAATCTACAGATGATATGGGAGTGAACAAAATCCACCACTGCCTTCTTCGTTACCGACTTGAAAGTTTTAGCTTCAACCCACTTAGTGAAATAGTCGATGGTCACCAGAATGAATCTATGACCGTTGGTAGCTGTCGGCTCGATAGGTCCAATGACATCCATGCCCCAAGCAACAAATGGCCATGGTGCTGACATTGTGTGCAATTCTGTCGGCGGAGAATGAATCAAATCTCCGTGTATCTGACATTGATGGCATTTTCGCACGAAATTGATACAATCACGCTCCATAGTGAGCGAATAGTACCCTGCTCGAAAAATCTTCTTTGCCAACACATATCAGCTCATATGTGGCCCACAAACTCCAGCATGTACCTCTGTCATAACTGTCGTGGCTTGACTAGCATCTATACATCTCAGCAATCCCAAATCTGGGGTTCTTTTGTACAACACTCCTCCACTAAGGAAGAAACCATTTGCCAATCGCCGAATGGCTCTCTTCTGATCTCCAGTGGACTGCTCCGGGTATATCCCCATCCTGAGGTACTCCTTGACGTCATAAAACCATGGCTCGCCATCCATTTCTTCCTCTATCATGTTGCAATAAGCATACTGATCACGAACCTGGATATGCAAAGGGTCAACATGAATTTTGTCTGGGTGGTGCAACATCGATGCTAAAGTGGCCAAAGCATCAGCAACCTTATTGTGAACTCTTGGGATGTGTCTGAACTCCACTGATCGGAATCACTTGCTCAGATCGTGCAAACATTGTCGATATAGTATGAGCTTCAAATCCCGTGTTTCCCATTCACCCTGAATCTGATGCACCAGGAGGTCCGAGTCTCCCAAGACCAAGACGTCCTGGACATCCATGTCTGCAGCTAGTCGCAGAACCCAAAATGTATGCCTCATACTCAGCCATGTTGTTGGTATAATAGAAATGCAGTTGAGCCATAACAGGATAATGACGTCCTGTGTCAGAAATAAGTACCGCTCCTATTCCAACTCCCTTCGCATTTGCAGCTCCATCAAAGAAGAGCTTCCAACCTGATTCCTTAGGTAATTCCAACTCATCTATATGCATCACTTCTTCGTTAGGAAAATACGTCCTCAACGACTCGTATTCTTCATCAACAGGATTCTCAGCCAAGTGATCGGCCAACGCTTGGGCTTTCATCGTCGTCCTTGTCACATAGACGATGTCGAACTCTGTGAGTAATATTTTCCATTTTGCTAACCTCCCTGTGGGCATAGGCTTCTGGAAAATGTACTTTAGTGGATCCAAGCGTGAAATGAGATAAGTAGTATATGATGACAGATAATGCTTCAATTTCTGGGCCGCCCAAGTCAGGGCGCAACATGTCTTCTCGAGTTGAGTGTACTTAACCTCATATACTGTAAACTTCTTGCTGAGATAATAGATGGCTTGCTCCTTCCTTCCTGTAATGTCGTGTTGCCCCAGTACACAGCCAAACGAATTCTCCAGGACTGTTAGATAAAGAATTAACGGTCTCCTCGGCTCAGGGGGAACCAACACAGGTGGATTTGATAAATATCCTTTGATTTGGTCAAATGCCTCCTGACATTCTGCCGTCCATTCTATCCCAGCATCTTTCTTCAGTAGCCGAAAATGGGTTCACAAGTTGTTGTGAGTTGAGCAATAAATCTACTGATGTAATTCAACCTTCCCAACAGACTCATTACTTCTGTCTTGTTCTTCGGCGGTGGCAAATCTTGGATAGATTTGATCTTCGACGGGTCCAGTTCAATACCTCACCGACTGACGATGAATCCCAACAACTTTCCAGATGGAACACCAAAGGCACATTTGGCCGGGTTGAGCTTAATATCATACCTTCGATGTCTTTGAAAAAACTTCCTTAGGTCTACTATGTGGTCTTCCTGATGCTTGGACTTTATGATCGCATTGTCCACGTACACCTCAATCTCTTTGTGTATCATTTCATGAAACACAATGGTCATTTCTCTCATGTACATTGCCCCAGCATTCTTCAAACCAAATGGTATTACCCGGTAGAAATAAGTCCCCCATGGCATGATGAATGTCGTCTTTTCCGCATCTTCTTCATCCATCAAAATCTGATGATACCCAGCATAGCAATCTACAAAAGATCCGATCTCACGTCCGGCACAATTGTCGATCAAGATATGGATGTTGGGTAAAGGAAAGTTGTCCTTTGGGCTTGCCCTGTTCAGATTGCAGTAATCGACACACACCCTGATCTTCCCATCTTTCTTCGGCACTGGCACCACATTAGCCAACCAATCAGGATATCGAGTGACCCGAATAACCTTTGCTTGTAGCTGCTTGGTTACTTCTTCTTTAATCTTCACACTCATGTCTGTTTTGAAACTTCCTCAATTTCTGCTTGACGGGAGGGCATGCCGGGTCAGTGGGCAATTTGTGAACCACTAAATCTGTTCTTAACCCCGGCATGTCATCGTACGACCATGCAAAAACATCTTTGAACTCAATAAGTGTTTTGATTAGTCCTTCCCTGATATTTGGTGCAATGTGGATGCTTATTTTAGTTTCCCTGATATCGTCTGCATCCCCTAAATTGATGGCTTATGTGTCATTTAAGTTGGGCTTGGATTTCTCTTCAAACTGGCTTAACTCTGTGTTTATCTCTTCGAAGGCTTCATCCTCATCGTATTTCGATGCATTATCATAATCGACCTCTTGTATAGTTAGTTCGGAATCAGATTGATCTTTTAGACTAGGTTGAATATCTATTGTGCATGCCATGTCGTTAGAACCAGTATGAAAAGAACTGTTCAGAAAAAAAAAGAAAAACAAAAATTAAAAATAAAAATAAAATAAGGAATGAAGAACAAACTTTTCATTTTATTGAATTATGGGATAACAAGGTTTTACACATTGTTGAACACAATAAAAATAAATAGGAATCTAGATTACAACCCTGGAATAATCCAGAAAACAAGAAGGAAAATCAGAGCCAACTACCAGGACTCCCTCCGAGTAGAAAGAGGAGTAGCTGTCCAATTGTTGACATTGGCTCTAGGCCCCACAAACTGTATGTCTGCCTTGCTGGAACCCTCTTCAGCTTCTATCATGTTGACATCAGCGAACATCCTTTCAAAGCCCTCATTCAAATCTCCATCTGGCCCGATCAGGGGTCCGAGAACTTCCGGGACCAGCAACTTTCTGAACCCTGCTCTGACAAATGATCTGGATAGGCGCGGGATTGGATTAGGAAGGACCCAAACTCTTTTCTTCAACTTGCGGGCCCGCTTTACATTCGCTGCGGTAGGCTTGAATCCTAGCCCAAAAGTATCCAGGTTCTTGGGCAAAGAAACTGGCTGGACCATTCCGTGCAGATCAATCCCCAAACCTTATCCTGGTACAAACCCGCTGTTCAACATCTCCGAGGCTATCATGAAAGTCGCAGCTGCGATTCTGGGAAGTGGAAGGCCCCCACCCTTAGGAATTTTGTCTACTGAGACTGCGTCAAAAACCTGATAAACCCATGGGCCCTTGTCATCGTCGATTTCTATGAAGGGCACAATGGCATCACTGACGGCATGTGTGCCGTCATCCCCGTGTACCACAATCTCTTGTCTATCCTATTCAAATTTGACCATCTGATGCAGTGTAGAAGGCACTGCTTTGGCTACATGGATCCAAGGTTTTCCCAACAAAAGATTATACGACACCGCCACATCTATCACTTGAAATTCCATGGTGAACTCGACCAGACCAATTGTCAATTCCAGTATGATATCACCCACTGTGTCAGTACCGCCCCCATCAAAACCTCGAACGCAGACGCTGTTCTTGTGGATCCTATCATCAGCAACCTTCAGTTTGTTCAGAGTGGCCAAAGGACAGATATTGGCACTTGACCCATTATCAATCAATACTCGAGTGACCACCGATTCTTCGCATTTCACCGTCAGGTAGAGTGCTCTGTTGTGTTCTGTACCCTCTACCGGTAACGCATCGTCAGAGAATGTCACTCAGTTTACCTCGAAGATCTTGTGCACTATTTTCTCCAAATGGTTCACTGAGAGCTTGTCCGGGACATGGGCTTCGTTCAGAATCTTCATTAATGCCTGACAATGATCTCTTGAATGGATCAACAATGATAGCAATGAAATCTCGGCCGGGGTCTTCCTCAACTGATCTATAATGGAGTAGTCCTGTGCCTTCATCTTCTTCAAAAACTCCTCTGCTTCTTCCTCCGTCACTGGCTTCTTTATTGTTACATGATTGGCCCTTCTCAATTCTGCGGGAACAAAACACCTTCCCGAATGAGTTAAACCCTGGGCCTCGCATACTTCTTCCACAACCTCCTTCCCCTTATGCATCACTGTCACTTGACTGTAGCTCCATGGCACAACTTTCTCACTTGTTATCGGCAACTGCATTACTGGCCTGATAACAACTGGCTCTATGCAGGCCCCCTTTACTACCAATGCTGGTGTACTTGATACTCCCTGCAGCACTACCCTGACTGAATCTAGCTTCTTCGCAGCAACAGACGAACCTTTCCCCCCAAACACAAATGGCTTGTCCTCTACCTTTCCCAACTGTACCACTGTCGTTCCACTGGTCGGCTTTTCGCTTGGATTGGCACGAATCAACATTACCGTTTGTGAGGGTTTTTTGGGTTTCCCTCCTTCGTGTATTAGTTCGATCATGTGGGCCTCATGGTGCACCGGTAATGGGTTTTCATTGATGTTGGGTGCCTCTGGTGCTTGAACCTCGATCCTATTTGTGTCAATAAGATCTTGTACGACAGTCTTCAACTTCCAACACTTCTCAGTATCATGCCCGGGAGCCCCCGAACAATATTCACAGCTTACTGAGTGGTCCAGATTTTTGGGAAGGGGATTTGGCGATTTGGGTTCAACAGGACTTAATAGGCCTATCTGCCTCAACTTGTGGAACAAAGTAGTATAGGTTTCTCCCAACGGAGTGAATGTTCTCGACCTCTGCATCCTTTCATTCCTGAAAGCCTGATTTCCGTGGAAGCTTGGCCCTGAAGGATTCCTGTAGGCCCTTGGTGGTGGATATGTGCTTTGCGGAGGTGGGTATGTGTTTTGTGTAGGTGGATATGTATTCTGGGGAAACGGCGTACGCCATTGCGGGCGAGCCGGTGGCTGGGTGTAAGTTTGAGCATGATGGACGGAGAAATGTGGCTCTTGTGGTGGATAATTGGGTTGTGGAGGGTTGTATGGAGTGTGTGGATAGCTTGGGTAATGGGGTCTGGGTTGGTAGCGAGGGGAAGGACCTCTGGATTTGGACCAAGTACCTGCTTCGACTGTTGCGGCCTCCTCTCTCTTCTTTTTCCCGAGCACACCTCCCGTGCCGCTTTGGATAGCCTGAGTTGTGGCCTTGATCGCCGAATAACTCATTATCTTGTTGGACCTGAGTCCCTCTTCAACCATGCTGCCCATTTTTACTACTTCATTAAAAGATTTACCAACTGACGTCACCAGGTGACCAAAGTAAGTTGGCTCCAAAGTCTGTAAGAAGTAGTCCACCATTTCACCTTTCCTCATTGGCAAATCGACTCTTGCTGCTTGTTCTCTCCAATGGAATCCGAATTCCCTGAAGCTCTCTCCAGGTTTTTTCTCAAGTTTTAACAGTGTAAGACGATCGGGGAAGATCTCAAGGTTATACTAGAAATGACCTGCAAACGCTTGTGCTAGATCGTCCCAGGTATACCACCTGCTAGGATCCTGCCTCGTGTACCATTCTAATGCGGACCCGCTTAAACTTTGACAGAAATAAGCTATCAGCTGCTCATCCTTTCCACCTGCCCCTCTCATCTTACTACAGAAACCTCGTAGATTCGCCATGGGATCACCATGTCCCTCATATAGATCAAACTTTGGCATCTTAAAACCTGCTGGCAATTGAACATCGGGGAAGGGACACAGATCTTTATAGGATACACTGACTTGGCTGCCCAATCCATGCATATTCCTGAAGGATTGCTCCAGGCTTTTCACTTTACGGAGCACTTCGTCCTACTCCGGATTCTTAGCTGGCCTCTCAGTTTCTGTCGGGAGCTGAAGGTAAGGGGTGTAATTGTATGGCTCGGGTGCTTTGAAGGTGAGTTCAGGAGGATAGTATTGGTTGTCGTGAACCTGAAACACTGGTTCATCGGCTGATTTTTGCAATGTGGTGGGTGAAGGTGCCACGAAAACAGGAACATCTGGTGGAGGAGGGTTTTGTTTGGGTGGTGAAGCTTGAGGATTATAGGAAGTTTCCCCTTAATAGTATTGGGCAATGGGGAAGCTCGTTGATGGACCAGCGGAGTCCGAGCTGGTGAAAGGGTAGGAGTAGGGGGAAGTATTGGTGATGTTTTTCCCTTAGCCCAAGCTAGGTGCATCCCAGCTATCTCTTGTCTTAACCTGTCTGCTTCCTCCTTCATCATTTGTATCTCTGTCTTTTCCTCCTCAACACTTTTGTCCGAACCAGACATACTTTCCGGAATGGGCCCTTTTGAGTCCCCTAAGTCAAATGCAACATGATGCAAATAAACGTTCCTACTAGGGATCCGACATGAAGTCAAGTTATTCTAGGTTCAACCTGGGTATATGTTCTAGACAGTGTACCCGAGCGGACAACTCGAGTTGAGGAAGGAGCTCCTTTCCGGGAACCAAAAGGCCAGCCGGCTTAGAAACTTTCCGAGCCTCTTTTATTTCAGGGTATGACACTAACAGAATAGGGAGTCTCAACCAGTAAGCACATCCCCGGAGGTGAGAAGAGAAGGTTTCGGCACAGTTTATATGTACAGTTCAAATAATATCAAAGCGGTAAAAAAGCATCATTTTGCACATTTAGGTCAAAACATGTAATAAGATCAAATAATAAATAAAGCCAAATATAACAATTCATCTAAGCTCGAATTCTGAACCCTGAACCAGAGATTCTGGGTTCGAAGTCCCCAGTAGAGTCGCCAGAGCTGTCACACCTCCTTTTTCGCCCGCGCCCGCAAAGGAAAGGGACGTAAAGAGAGTTTTTCCAATTAAAGGACAATCGAAATAGGATTTTATTTTAAAGATTCAGAGTCGCCACTTGGGAGATTTGTGGTTTCCCAAGTCACCGGTTGAATCCCGAATCGAGGAAAAGAATGACTATGTTTAACAGTCTGCGCACCAAAAATCCGGATAAGGAATTCTGTTAACCCGGGAGAGTGTTAGGCATTTCCGAATTCCGTGGTTCTAGCACGGTCGCTCAACTGTCATATTCGGCTTATTTATCTAATTTTTAATACATGTTGAATCTATGTGCAAATTTTAACTTTTAGCAGCTTTTATTATTATTATTTTAAAAGAGAATTGCAACGTCGTTAAAGCACGTCTCGAACCACGTCACATAAATGCACCCGTAGTTTTTAACATATTTTAATGTCGTTGAGATTTGATTTGGGTCACATAAATGCGCACCCGAATTTAGGAAAGTAATTTTATTAAATACGCGCCTAAAGAGACTATCATGTTATTAATTCGGTGAAGGCCGTGGATATTCGCTAAACGCCTCTCCCTAAAGCTAGATAGTTATTAAAAATAGAGGACCTCGCCACTTATACGTTTTATTTTTGGCGAGGCACGCCTCTTTTATTTTTAAAAGGATATTCCTAAAGTGTCTACATTTTCTGTTTAAGTTTGTCTCTAAAATAAAAGAAAACAATCCTAGTTAATTACATGCTTGAAAAGGCCATCACTTATTTATCGGATTAAAGCACGCGCAACTGAAAACTGCAATCAAACTTGCGTAAAAGGAGATTATTTCATGCCTTATTCTATAAGTCAATACTACTGAAATTGAAAATACGGAATTGACAAACAATATATATATTCAAAAGAAAACTAATTATCCTATAACTAATTTAAACCCACATTGTTAGATGAAATGAACCATTGGAACTAATTGTTTTCAACTACTTGAAACTAAGCCAACCTTAATTACTAATGATTACGAAAGTTTGCTTAAGCTGTTCTGATTAAATGCACAAGAAAGTTATGGCCTTGGTTTTAACTCTTACGACCAGATTTACATACTATTAGGTGAGTTATTGATTTTTTTTTTAGAAAGTATCGACTAAGATGAAGCGCTATTAACTAAATGAAGCTAACACATTCGAAATTTGCTGATTTTAAAGAAACATGAACATTGGCTAACTGATTATTCCCAACACTACACTCACCCGAATGTTCATTCAAATTCCTATCTTTCTAAGTTTAAGGCATCACTATGTTCACTCAAAAGTTATCTGTTAACAGAAATCTATTATTTGCTATTGTCACTGTGAATATAAACAACGGGAAAGCTGAAAATAAACTACTACACCAAAGTACAGTCCGTAGTCTGTTACTAGTCTAAATGGTTCAAAATGATAGAGGCGATCCTAATTGACCAGTTCTTGACTCAATATAATTCAAACAAACGGAAAATGACAACATTAGACTGACTATCACTACAAATATTCACGTGAACATAGGCTGGAAATACAACTTCATTTCATTCCAATTCGAGGTTACACCAATGAATTCGAGCGTGTACCTCGTATTGAAAATATAAGAATAGGAAGAAGGAGTGAGTAGCAGCAGTGGTGACAACAAAGCAGCAGCAAACCAGAAATAGATTAAAACCAACAGAAATCCAGCAAACAACCAATGGAACAGTTTTGTTTAACCAACAGAAAACTCAGGACCAAATCCAGTTGCAATTTCAGAAGTACCAAACAGCAACACAGATATACCAGAATCAACAACAAATAACCAGTGCAGACCAGAAATAACAAATTCGGAAAACTACTTGAAACCTCAATGAAATCCCAAAAACAAGTTAGCAATCACAAATAGAACAATATAACCAGCAATGCAATAGAACAACAAACTTTGATTTCTATTTTTTAAACTCTCCAAGAAAGAAATACTTGGAACTTTTTATTAAACACTTAACCAAACTGATTCTGATTTTCAGAAGTGAAAGAAAACCAACGCTCCAACTTTTTTTCCTCTTTAGTATTTTTCAGAAGATCGATTTTCAGTCTTCTTCTGTCCTCTTCTTATACAAGTCTGCCTTCCTTTTAAAACTACTGCCCGACCCCTTTTTTCACTAAATCTGAAATTTTCCACTTAATATCCACTAAAGAAACTTTTCCTTATTTTCAGCCCCCCATTCCTTTTTGTTCCCCATTACCAAATTAATTAATATCCCACTAACAAAACACTAACACTAAAATATTATCCTAACTGTTTCATTCCTAAATCACCCCTGAAACCCTACTATTATCACTTCATTACCCTAAGCTTTACAAGTCTGAAGTTACATTTAGGTAAGTTCAAACCTGAAACTCATTTGGTTAAACACCTAAATAACTACACTTATATCCATTTCACAATCCTATTCAGACACAAAGATTTAGGGCAGAAGAGCAGAAGAAAATCGAAATGGTATTAATCAGGGCAATGAGATAAACGAGTAACAAGACTGAAAACAAAAGGTTCAATTCATTATACATTTAACACAGAAGACAAAAGAAATGGTAAACCTACTGGAAAACAAACAGGAACTACTATCCTATTTTCCCTAATTTTTCAAGCAAATTACTTGACGACACTTGATTAATCGATCATACAGGCCATAATGTACAACAATTATCGACAAACAATCAGGAAAAAAACATGTAATTCAAGTAGCATTTGACAGAAACAGTGAGTTGTAATACAACCAACTAATCGATGAAACTAATCATATCGATTATACAAATTATAACACATAACAATTATAGCAAACAGAAGCAAATGATAGAATTGGACCAAATAAAAGGTCTACTGAAGATGAACAGAATTAATTAAAAGCAAAGTAGAAAAATCACACAAACTACTAAAACATGCAAAGAGATACAAATAGAACACATGAACAGAAGGAAGGAAAGGAAAAATACCTCTGAATCTTAAGAACAAAAATGACCCAGTCTCGAACCGGACTCGACCTCTTTGAGGTCAAACGGACTTTAATCGAAGTGTTCTCAACTGAGAACACCTCGATTAAGGTCTATTAGACCCCAACCCTTCGTTTAATTGGAAAGACCCCAAGGTTCTGGATTTCTAAGGTTCATACAGTCGATTTGGGGCTTGAAGGTTTCTGGTTAGATTCGAACCAAACCAAGCTTGGTTTGGTTACGAGTGAGGTCAGGGGAGTAACTGGTATGAATTTGGGGTGGTTTGGCATAGATGGGGTTTTGGCTCGAAGAAGATGGGGATTGATTCGAGCCAAGGGAGTAGTGGATTCGTAACCAGGGTGTTGAGATGGATCTATGGTGTTAAGGAGGTGGTCGGCGACGTAGTTGCCGCCGGGTTTCAGGTAAAGGGAGCTATGGCGGCTAGGGTTTGACCTAGGTTCCGAGAGAGACGAAGTGAGGAAGGGGGCATTTGGCTATGGGGGCGTGGGGTGAGAGATGGGGTCTTATATACGAAGGAGAGGGATGGATCCTGGCCGTTGGATCAGGTGAGATTGATGGCCAGGACCTCTTCACTTAAGGAAACGGTGCCGTTTTGATTGAGTGGGGATTGGTTCGGTCTTAGACGGGAGTAGGTCGGGTCATGAGGGAAAGCCTGGGAGCCGTTAGATCGAAAGCAATGAATGGTCCCGATCAAATACAACCATACGACGTCGTTTGGTTTAATGAAAGAACTGAACTGGACCGTTAGATCTGTTTGATCAACGGTCCAGATGGAAAGTGCCAATACGGCGTCATTTCCTTCGTCTGAGAGACCAGCTAACCAGACTGGGTCAAATGAGTTGATTTGGGCCTGGTTTTTGGTCTCAATTTTAAGCCCACATCTGAATTCCTTCATTTTTGAACTCTTTTTCTTTTCCTTCTTTAATTTCTAATTTAAACACAATTCCTAATTAAATTGTAAAATCAAAATAAAACTACACAAATATTAATTAACACTTATAACAATTAACACACAAATTAAAACCTTAAAATAAAATCACACAATGACAACAAATAGAGTAAAAATGCATATTTTTGTGATTTTCCTTTTAGAGCCAAATAATGGTTTAATTAATTCCTAAATGCATAATTAAATCCTAAATATGCATGCAACATGTATTTTTGTATTTTTCAATTAACTATAACAAGGTAAACATTTACGGACAAAATAATTACCAAAAATGTCACGCAAACTCTCAAAATTGTACCCGAAGGCAACTTGCTTTATTTCTCGATTTCTTTTGGAGTAATTTCCGTGAAGCAAAAATCACGTGCTCACAAGGACCACTCCATGGCGGTGACCAATCGTCATACTCCTACCAGGTGTGCTGATATCCAAGTCCAAAAGTTGTACCATGACGTTTTAGCTGTACCGGCTTGGTAATCCCTTGGAGATTCTTACCGAGACCCTTACCGAGTTCATACCTTGTCCATAACAATATGCTTTCAATCTTGTTACTACACCATTTGTCTTTCTCAATAGCATTGACGTACTCAATGCGATGGTACTTTTATCCACCCAACTTCCTTCCATTCTCGACGACCGGAATAGTCTGATTGGTATAAATGGATTACTTCCATCCCTGTGGATGATTACTTCCTGTCACGACCCGAATTCCCCACCGTCGGGAGTCGTGATGGCGCCTACTGCCGGAGCTAGGCAAGCCAACCTTAACATACCTTTTCAACTAATTTTCAACAAGATAGTAATAAAAACAATAAATTCAAGCGGAAGCCTTAATTTAATATTTAATGAACGAAAATGCGGAAAAATTAACATCATCCTCTACCCAAGATTTAGTGTCACATTACTCACAGACTACTATAAGATACTACAAATAAGAGTTTGAAAGAAAATACATAAGGAGTCTGTTTCGATACAATGAAAACAAACAGAAATAAAATAGATGAGACTCAGGGCCCACACACGCCAGCGAACTACCTAGGAGTCTCTGAACTGAAGGCACGCTCCCAATCTACTGCTACTACGGTCCGTAAGCTACTCCCGAATCTGTGCACAAAAAGGGCACAGAAGTGTAGCATCAGCACAACCGACCCCATGTGCTGGTAAGTGCCTGGCCTAACCCCGGCGAGGTAGTGGCGAGGCTAGACCGGACCTACCTAAAATAACCTGTACAGATATATGTGCAAAAACGGAAAGATATACAGAATTTAAACAGATAATAGGGAGGGGACATGTTGTGGGGTGTAACAATTTAGATATAAGACCAACGAACAGAGAGATGGAAACTGAATAATTAGCATCTATGAAAGAGAGCAAGTGAATCAACAACTGCACGGCACCAACCTTCGTGTTTTTACTCTCAATTCTCACCAAAACTGTCAAATATAGTGCACGAGCATCACCCTTCGTGCTTTTCCTCACATAACTCTCACATCAAGGCACGGAATGACCCTTCGTGCTCAAATAATTAGAGACATGGCACGGAAAGACCCTTCGTGCATAAATAATTAGAGACATGGCACGGAAAGACCCTTCGTGCATAATTATCAAAACATGGCACGGAAAGACCCTTCGTGCATAATCGCTCTTCCTCACCCAATCATCAGTCACAACCAATCGGGGAAAGGGAATATACAACAAGATTAAACATCCCGGCAAGGGAGAACAAATCAACAATAGGTCCCGGCAAGGGAAAAATACCACACTTCCTTCTTTAACTCATCTGCTTCTCAACTATCACTTCATAATTATATTAGCAAGTAATTAGCTCAACTGTTTCACATCTTTCGAATTTAAAAGCAACTACGACTCACGGTCATGCTAGACTCCGGTGTATAGATAACTGTCACCATGCCTATACACCGTACTCCACAGTTAACACGTAGCAAATAATATCCAAATCCTAATCCCTCAAGCCAAAGTTAGAACAAACACTTACCTCGAATGCTCCAAACTCAACTCACGCTTCTAGTATAGCTTTACCTCTTGATTCCACCACCAATCCGCTCGGATCTAGTCATAAGTTACTTAATCACATTAATAATTACTAAATGAATCATCCCCAATGCATGAAAATAGATTTTTCAAGGTTTTTCCCAAAAAGGTCAAAAATACCCCCGGACCCACGTGGTCGAAACTCGAGGTTCGGACCAAAACCCGGTTACCCATTCCCCCATGAATCCAAATATATGATTTGTTTTTAAATCGGACCCCAAATTGAGGTCCAACTTCTCAATTTGTAGAAAACCTAGGTTCTACCCAAAACACCCAATTTTCCCCATGAAAATCTTTGATTTGAAGTTGAAATTATATTAAAAGATGTTAAGGGATAAAGAAATTAAGTTAGAAATCACTTACCAATCGTTTTGGAGAAGAAAAGTTGTTTGGAAAATCGCCTCTTAGGTTTTGGGTTTTTGAAAAGTGAAAAATGACTGAGATTTCCGAACTTGTATACCTTTCTGAGGACCTGGCGCGGACCGCACAAAAATGTGTTGCGGCCGCGCCGAGTGGGAGAAAAATTGGGGCTTCTCTGAACCCTTCCAGCGCGGACCGCACTGTTTTGGTGCGCGGCCGCGCTGGTTGACCTGAAACCCTAGCCCTCAGACTCAGCCACGCGGACCGCACAGAAAGGTATCGCGGCCGCGTGTCTCCAGCTCGGACCGCGCGGAAATGACCACGACCGCGCTGGTGTCTGCAACACCTGAACCTGCATTTTCTTAAGTCCAAGACCTCCCGGGCCCCATTCAAAACTCACCCGAGCCCTCGGGGCTCCAAACCAAACATGCACACAACCTTAAAAACATCTTACGGACTTACTCGTGCGATCAAATCGCCAAAATAACATCATATACATAGGATCAAGCCTCAAACACATGATTTTCTTTCTTCAACTTTCATAACTCAAATTCTCCATTTTTAGTCCGAAACACGTCATATGACGTCCGTTTTTAGCCAAACTTTACAGATAGTGCTTAACACATATTTAAGACTTGTACCGGGCGTCGGAACCAAAATACGAGCCCGATACCTATATTTTCTAACTCCTTTTCATTTCAAATTTTCATATCAAATTTCAGAAAAACAATTTCTTTCAAAAATTCATTTCTCGGGCTTGGGACCTCAGAATTTGATTCCGGGCACACGCCCAAGTCCCATATTTTTCTACGGACCCTCCGGGACCGTCGAATCACAGGTCCGGGTCCGTTTACCCAAAATGTTGACCGAAGTCAACATTATGCATATTAATGCCAAAATTCATCAAATGTTTCACATAATTCACATATTCTAACATAAAAACTTTCCGGCTACGCTCCCGAACTACGCACGCCAATCGAGGCAACTAAAAGCGAGGTTTTCAAGGCCTCGAAAGCACGGAACAAGGAAGAACTACGGTGATGACCCTTCGGGTCATCACTTTCTCCACCTCTAAACCACCCGTTCGTCCTCGAACGGACAAAAGAAAGAAGTACCTGAGTCGGGAAATAAATGAGGATAACGGCTCCGCATATCGGACTCGGACTCCCAGGTCGATGCCTCAGGAGGCTGACCTCTCCACTGAACACGCACCGAAGGAAAACTCTTCGACCTCAACTGTCGAACCTGCCGGTCTAGAATAGCCACCGGCTCCTCCTCATATGACAGATCCTTGTCCAATTGGACAGTGCTGAAATCTAACACGTGCGATGGATCTCCGCGATACTTCCGGAGCATAGACACATGAAACATGGGATGCACAACTGACAAGCTAGGTGGCAAGGCAAGTCTATAAGCCACCTCTCCCACACGATCAAGAATCTCAAATGGACCGATGAACCTACGGCTGAGCTTGCCCTTCTTCCCAAATCTCATCACGCCCTTCATAGGCGATACACGGAGCAATACCCGCTCACTAACCATGAAGGCAACATCTCTGAACTTGCGGTCTGCGTAACTCTTCTGTCTGGACTGAGCTGTACGAAGTCTATCCTGAATAATCCTGACCTTGTCCAAGGCCTCCTGAACCAGATCCGTACCCAATAATGGAGCCTCTCCTGGCTCAAACCATCCAACTGGAGACCGACATCGCCTACCATACAACGCCTCGTACGGCGCCATCTGAATGCTGGACTGGTAGCTGTTGTTGTAGGCAAACTCTACTAAAGGCAAAAACTGGTCCCACGAGCCTCCAAAATCAATGACACAGGCTCGGAGCATGTCCTCAAGAACCTGAATAGTCCTCTCGGACTAACCGTCCATCTGGGGATGGAATGATGTACTCAACTCAACCTGGGTGCCCAACTCTCGCTGAACCGCTCTCCAGAAATGCGAGGTAAAATGCGTACCCCGATCCGAAATGATAGATAGCGGCACCCCATGAAGGCGAACAATCTCCCTGATATAAATCTCGGCTAACCTTTTGGACGAATAAGTGGCTGCAACAGGAACAAAATGCACTGACTTGGTCAGCCTATCAACAATGACCCAAACTGCATCAAACCTTTTCCGAGTCATAGGAAGTCCAGTAACGAAATCCATCATAATCCTCTCCCACTTCCACTCGGGAAGTGCAATCCTCTGAGATAGACCACCAGGTCTTTGATGCTCGTACTTAACCTGCTGACAATTCAAACATCGAGCCACGTGCGCAACGATGTCTTTCTTCATCTTACGCCACCAATAGTGCTGCCTCAGATCCTGATACATCTTCGCGGTGCCCGGGTGAATAGAATACCGAGAACTGTGGGCCTCCGCTAAGATCAACTCTCGAATCCCATCAACATTGGGCACACAAACTCGCCCTTGCAATCTCAATACACCATCATCATCTAAGGTTACTTTCTTGGAACCTCCACGCTGCACCGTATCTCTCAAGACACACAAATGGAGATCCTCAAACTGCCGCTCGCGGATACGCTCTAATAGTGAGGAACGAGCAACCGTGCAAGCTAACACTTTGCTAGGCTCAGAAATATCCAACCTCACAAGACGATTGGCCAAAGCCTGAACATCCAAAGCAAGAGATCTCTGGCTGACTGGAATATAAGCAAGACTACCCATGCTGGTGGACTTCCTGCTCAATGCATCGGCCACCACATTGGCCTTCCCCGGGTGGTATAAGATAGTAACATCATAATCCTTTAGCAACTCCAACCAACTCCTCTGCCTCAAATTCGACTCTTTCTGCTTGAACGGATACTGAAGACTCCATTGATCAGTGTAAACCTCACACGCCACGCCATATAAGTAATGCCTCCAGATCTTCAAGGCATGAACAATGGCTGCCAACTCGAGATCATGAACCGGATAATTCTTCTCGTGGATCTTCAACTGCTTTGAAGCATAGGCAATGACTTTGCCTTCCTGCATCAACACTACACCAAGCCCAATATGAGACGCATCACAATAGACCGTATATGGCCCTGAACCTGTGGGCAAAACCAATACTGGTGCCGTAGTCAGAGCCGTCTTGAGCTTCTGAAAGCTCACCTCACACTCGTTCGACCACCTGAACTGGACACCCTTCTGGGTCAATTTGGTCATAGGGGCTGCAATGGATGAAAACCCCTCCACGAACCGACGGTAGTAACCTGCCAACCCCAGGAAACTCCCAATATCCGTAGCTGAAGCTGGTCGAGGCCAGTTCTTGACTGCCTCTATCTTCTTCGGGTCTACCTGAATACCTGCTGCTGATACGACATGACCCAGGAATGCGATCGAACTCAACCAAAACTAGCACTTTGAGAACTTAGCATACAACTGACTATCCTTTAGGGTCTGAAGGACCACTCTGAGGTGCTGCTCATGCTCCTCTTGACTGCGGGAGTATATAAGAATATCGTCAATGAAGACTATCACGAACAAGTCCAAATAAGGTCTGAACACTCGGTTCATCAACTCCATGAACGCTGCTGGGGCATTAGTCAATCCGAATGACATGACCAAAAACTCATAGTGCCCATACCGAGTGCGAAATGCTGTCGTAGGGACATCAGACGCCCTAATCCTCAACTGTTGGTAGCCAGATCTCAAATCTATCTTTGAAAACACCCTCGCACCCTGAAGCTGGTCGAACAAATCGTCAATTCGCGGTAGTGGATACTTGTTCTTTATCGTCACCTTGTTCAACTACCGATAATCAATGCACATCCTCATCGACCCATCCTTTTTCTTCACGAACAACACTGGTGCACCCCAAGGTGATACACTGGGTCTAATGAAACCCTTATCTAGCAAGTCCTGAAGCTGCTCTTTCAACTCTTTCAACTCTTGCGGGGCCATGCGATATGGCAGAATGGAAATAGGCTGAGTGCCCGAAGCCAGATCAATACAGAAATCAATATCCCTGTCGGGCGGCATACCCGGCAGGTCTGAAGGGAAAACCTCGGGGAACTCCCAAACAATAGGAACAGAGTCAATTGATGGAACCTCTGCGCTAGAGTCGTGAACATACGCTAGATATGCTAGACACCCCTTCTCGACCATACGTCGAGCCTTGACATACGAAACAACACTGCGGGTGGCATGGCTTGGGGTCCCTCTCCACTCAAGTTGGGGCAAATCTGGCAAGGCTAAGGTCACGGTCTTGGCATGACAATCCAGAATAGCATGATACGGGGACAACCAGTCCATCCCCAATATAGCGTCAAAGTCCACCATATCTAAAATAAATAAGTCGACACGGGTCTCAAGACCGTCAAATACCACCACACATGAACGATGCACTTGGTCGACCACTATAGATTCACCAACCGGTGTGGACACACATATACAGGAATACCCAAAGCCTCACTAGGCATGATCAAATAGGGTGCAAAATAGGACGACACATAAAAATACGTAGATCCCGGGTCAAATAACAGAGAAGCACCCCTACCACAGACCAGAATAGTACCTGTAATCACAGCATCTAATGACTCGGCCTCTGGCCTGGCTGGCAAAGCATAACAGCGGGGCTGACCCCCACCTCCCTGAACTGTGTCTCTGGGGCGATCGGCTGCTGGCTGACCCCTGCCTCTAGCTGTCCGAGCTCCACCTCTACGGTCTCTCCCTCCACCCCTATGATCCCTACCCCTGCCTCTAGCTGGCTGGGCGGCCTGTGGATCACCTACTACCTGAATCGTAGGGCGAGGACCCTGCTGCTGAGAACTACTCGAGGCTCGGGGGCAAAACCTGACAATGTGACTCGGGTCACCACAACCATAACATGCCCTCGGCTACTGGGGCTGCTGGCCCTATCGACTTGTATGTCCTCCCCTGAAGCTATGAAGTGGCGGTGCACTGATGGGGGCTAGTGCTGCACTGAAAGTCTGCTAACCCGAATAATACTGCTGAGGACCACCACCGCCTGGAGTACCATGAGAAACCTGAAGTGCTGACTGGAAGGGCCTCTGAGAGTGGCCTCTGTCATAAGAATCCCTACATCCAGATGAGGTACCACTAAATCTAACGGAAAAACGGGGCCTCTTATCAGACCCATGACCACCTCCCTGAGCAAGTGCCATCTCTATCCGGAGGGCACCATATGTCACCTCCTGAAATGAAATCTCACCACCGGCATTCATGGCCATCTGAACACGGATCGGTTGGGCCAACCCATCAACAAACCTCCGCACCCTCTCTCTCTCGGTGGGGAGTATCACAATTGCATGACGAGCGAGATCAATGAACCGGGTCTCATACTGGGTGACCGTCATAGGACCCTGCTGGAGACGCTCAAACTGCCTGCGAAAAGTATCTCGCTGAGTAACTGGAAGGAACTTCCCCAGAAATAACTCTGAAAACTGATCCCAGGTCAATGATGGCGACCCTGTTGGCCTGGCTAAACAGAAATCCCTCTACCAAGTCTTGGCGGATCCTGCTAGGCGAAAAGTGGCGAAATCGACCCCATTAGTCTCTACAATGCCCATAGTCCGTAGAACCTCATGACAGCTGAATATGAAATCCTAAGCATCCTTTGAGGGAGTGCCACTATATGTAGTAGTGAAGAGCTTGGTGAAACGATCAACCCTCCACAAAGCATCCGCGGACATAGCCGCACCATCACTGGACTGAGCCGCAATACCTGGTTGGGCTTCCACAACTGGCTAAACTGCTGGAACCTGAGCCTGAGGAGCTACCGGCTCTGGAGTACGAGTATCGGGAGTCTGAACTCCTCCCCCAGCCTGAGATGTGGCTGGAGCTACGGGAAGCAAACCCGCTCTAGAAATGCCCTCCATAAAGCCTACCAGTCGGACGAAAGCGTCCTGAAGTACTGGAGTGGCTATGAAACCCTCTGGGACCTGAGCTGGGCCCACTGGAACAGCTGGGGCCGGAACCTCCTCCTCAAAATCGACCTAAGGCTCCGTCGCTGGAAATGCTGGTCGGGGTTGAGCCCTGCCCCGGCCTTGGCCTCTGGCACGGCCTCGGCCTCGCCCTCTGCCCCTAATAGGGGCTGCTGCTGGGGGCTCAGGCTGTTGCGCGGTAGAAGAGGAAGAACGTGTCCTCGCCATCTGCGAAAGAACAGAGTGGAAAGACAATCAGTACTTGAGAAACAGAATCGCACGACAAGAATGAACAAGGTGAAGTTTTCCTAACTCGGTAGCCTCTGCGGGATAAATACAGACGTCTCCATACCGATCCCTCAGACTCTACTGAGCTTGTCCGTGAGTTGTGAGACCTAAGTAACCTAGGGCTCTGATACCAACTTGTCACGACCCGAATTCCCCACCGTCGGGGAGTCGTATGGCACCTACTGTCGGAGCTAGGCAAGCCAACCTTAACATACCTTTTCAACTAATTTTCAACAAGATAATAATAAAAACAATAAATTCAAGCGGAAGCCTTAATTTAATATTAAATGAACGAAAATGCGGAAAAATTAACATCATCCTCTACCCAAGATTTAGTGTCACAATACTCACGGACTACTATAAGATACTACAAATAAGAGTTTGAAAGAAAATACATAAGGAGTCTGCTTCGATACAATGAAAACAAACAGAAATAAAATAGATGAGACTCAGGGCCCACACACGCCAGCGAACTACCTAGGAGTCTCTGGACTGAAGGCACACTCCCAATCTACTGCTACTGCGTTCCGTAAGCTACTCCCGAATCTGTGCACAAAAAGGGCACAGAAGTGTAGCATCAGCACAACCGACCCCATGTGCTGGTAAGTTCCTGGCGTAACCCCGGCGAGGTAGTGACGAGGCTAGACTAGACCTACCTCAAATAACCTGTACAGATATATGTGCAACAACGGAAATATATACAGAATTTAAACAGATAATAGGGAGGGGACATGCTGTGGGGTGTAACAATTTAGATATAAGACCAACGAACAGAGAGATGGAAACTGAATAATTAGCATCTATGAAAGAGAGCAAGTGAATCAACAACTGCACGGCACCAACCTTCGTGCTTTTACTCTCAATTCTCACCAAAACTGTCAAATATAGTGCACGGGCATCACCCTTCGTGATTTTCCTCACATAACTCTCACATCAAGGCACGGAATGACCCTTCATGCTCAAATAATTAGAGACATGGCACGGAAAGACCCTTCGTGCATAAATAATTAGAGACATGGCACGGAAAGACCATTCGTGCATAATTATCAAAACATGGCACGGAAAGACCCTTCGTGCATAATCGCTCTTCCTCACCCAATCATCAGTCACAACCAATCGGGGAAAGGGAATATACAACAAGATTAAACATCCCGGCAAGGGAGAACAAATCAACAATAGGTCCCGGCAAGGGAAAAATACCACACTTCCTTCTTTAACTCATCTGCTTCTCAACTATCACTTCATAATTATATTAGCAAGTAATTAGCTCAACTGTTTCACATCTTTCGAATTTAAAAGCAACTACGACTCACGGTCATGCTAGACTCCGGTGTATAGATAACCGTCACCATGCCTATACACCGTACTCCACAGTTAACACATAGCAAATAATATCCAAATCCTAATCCCTCAAGCCAAAGTTAGAACAAACACTTACCTCGAATGCTCCAAACTCAACTCACGCTTCTAGTATAGCTTTACCTCTTGATTCCACCACCAATCCGCTCGGATCTAGTCATAAGTTACTTAATCACATTAATAATTACTAAATGAATCATCCCCAATGCATGAAAATAGATTTTTCAAGGTTTTTCCCAAAAAGGTCAAAAATACCCCCGGACCCACATGGTCGAAACTCGAGGTACGGACCAAAACCCAGTTACCCATTCCCCCATGAATCCAAATATATGATTTGTTTTTAAATCGAACCCCAAATTAAGGTCCAACTTCTCAATTTGTAGAAAACCTAGGTTCTACCCAAAACACCCAATTTTCCCCATGAAAATCTTTGTTTTGAAGTTGAAATTATATTAAAAGATGTTAAGGGATAAAGAAATTAAGTTAGAAATCACTTACCAATCGTTTTGGAGAAGAAAAGTTGTTTGGAAAATCTCCTCTTAGGTTTTGGGTTTTTGAAAACTGAAAAATGACTGAGATTTCCGAACTTGTATACCTTTCTAAGGACCTGGCGCGGACTGCACAAAAATGTGTTGCGGCCGCGCCGAGTGGGAGAAAAATTGGGTCTTCTCTGAACCCTTCCAGCGCAGACCGCACTGTTTTGGTGCGCGGCTGCGCTGGTTGACCTGAAACCCTAGCCCTCAGACTCAGCCACTCGGACCGCACAGAAAGGCATCGCGGTCGCGCGTCTCCAGCGCGGACTGCGCGGAAATGACCGCGGCCGCGCTGGTGTCTGCAGAACCTGAACCTGCATTTTCTTAAGTCCAAGACCTCCCGGGCCCCATTTAAAACTCACCCGAGCCCTAGGGGCTCCAAACCAAACATGCACACAACCTTAAAAACATCTTACGGACTTACGCGTGCGATCAAATCGCCAAAATAACATCATATACATAGGATCAAGTCTCAAACACATGATTTTCTTTTCTTCAACTTTCATAACTCAAATTCTCCATTTTTAGTCCGAAACACGTCATATGACGTCCGTTTTTAGCCAAACTTTACAGATAGTTCTTAACACATATTTAAGACTTGTACCGGGCGTCGGAACCAAAATATGAGCCCGATACCTATATTTTCTAACTCCTTTTCATTTCAAATTTTCATATCAAATTTCAGAAAAACAATTTCTTTCAAAAATTCATTTCTCGGGCTTGGGACCTCAGAATTTGATTCCGGGCACACGCCCAAGTCCCATATTTTTCTACGGACCCTCCGGGACCGTCGAATTACAGGTCCGGGTCCGTTTACCCAAAATGTTGACTAATGTCAATATTATGCATATTAATGACAAAATTCATCAAATGTTTCACATAATTCACATATTCTAACATAAAAACTTTCCGGCTACGCGCCCGAACTATGCACGCCAATCGAGGAAACTAAAAGCGAGGTTTTCAAGGCCTCGAAAGCGCGGAACAAGGAAGAACTACGGTGATGACCCTTCGGGTCGTCACACTTCCTGATGATTCTATTCAAACTTTATGGCCTGGTGTAGAGTAGAGGCTACGACCCCAGCATCATGTATTCATGATCGTCCCAACAACAAATTGTATATGGCGGATATGTCTAATACTTGAAATTCAACATCAAACCAAGTCGGGCCCATCTGCAAAAATAGGTTGATTTCCCCAATCGTGGCCCTTTAGGACCCATCGAATGCTTTCACGTTCACATTTCTTGCTCGTATCTCATGCAAACCTTTACCTAACTTCTTCAAAGTAGTCAATGGACAAATATTGAGACTCGAACCTCCATCTATCAGGACCCTAGCGATGAATTTATCCTCAAACTACACTGTGATATGTAGTGCCCTGTTGTGACTCATTCCTTTTGGTGGTAGATCGTCTTCATAAAAAGTGATCTTGTGACTTTCCAACATTTTTCCTACCATGTTGGCCATTTCTCTGCTAGTACTGTTGTTGGGTACATAGGCTTCGTTCAACACCTTCATCAGGGCATTCCTGTGCACCTCAAAATTCTGTTGTAGTGATAGAATGGATATCTGAGCGAGGGTTTTGTTCAAATGATCAACCACAGAATACTCTCTTGCTTGCACCTTTCTCCAAAGATCATCCAAGCCAGTTTCAATGATAGGCTGCTTGGGAGCGGCTTCTTTACTTGTTCCTCCTAAATGCTCGGGCTTGTAAACCCTACCAGTCCTAGTCAGACCTTGTGCTGCACCGCTTTCTTCCATTTTCCCTTTTCCTTTCCTTCTTGCCTCTGCAGCATAGTCCCAAGGTATGGCATTGGACTTAAAGGACGGTGTGGGTGTTACTGTCATGGTGAAGGGTGTGGTCACTTCCACCTCAAACAGAGTTGGCATAGCTGAGGGCGTTGTTACTTCAACCTCAAATGGGGTCGATGCTGTTACTTCAACGTTAATTGGTGACTGAATCTGCACCACAATAGGTGTGAGAATGACTGGAGTTATTTTAGGTTCATCCCCTTCAGGAATGAGCCCGATTGATTCCTCCGGATCCCATTCTTTATCAGTTTTGATCAGATTTACCCCCTCACCCATGTGATCTGAGAGGGGATAGTTGCGGACATTAGGTGTAGCCTCTTTTGATTGTATAACCTTGGTGTCAATCAGCGTCTGTATCTTATCCTTCAAATTGCGACATTCATCGATATTATGACCCTTTAGCCCGAGTGGTAGGCACATGTCTTGTTTGGATTGACCCATTGAGAGGAATTTGTCGCGCCCCTTTTTCCCTCCGCGGAGAGGAGTCCAAGTTTCGACGTTCATAGGGTGTAATGACTCATTTCCTTTTGGGAATTGGGTATTTGAAGAGTCATCACCTAACGATTTTAAGGTGCGCTAGGGCACCTATAAGGTTCAACTACAACTATATTTGATAACCAGAGATAGGGTAAGAGCTTGAAATTATCCTAAGGGGAAGATGATAGGGACCCCTCAGGATCCACTAGTGTAGTTCCTGGCCAGATGAATTTTGTGAATTTGTGCAATTAGCAAGTAAACAAATAAGGCTCAAGTAATAGGGAATTTTGAGTTTAAATACACGAGTGTTTGAAAAACAATAAAAAGCAAGGTTTTGAAAAGAGTTATGATCTAAACGTGCTTATGAATGAAAAAGGGGTCCTAGGTTTGTTTGTAATATGGATCACATCAATGCAATACCCGATATGACACTCCTCAAAAGAGGGGATACACGTGGTATTAGCGTACCGATTATCATATCCATATCTACCCTTTCCCACCCCGTGAAGGTAATTAGAGCGATGATTGGTCTCGACCTCTATTGCATGCTATTACCCGTCCCATTCCTATCAATCCCGGAGGAATTTAGGACTTCTATTCTTATAAGAAAGAGGTTCTAGGATGACCCTTAGGTTTAAAGGAAAAATTCTAAGGTGACATACAAAAACATATAAAACTGCAATTAGGGGAAACATATAAGCAAATAGAAGGCTCAGTTATACCTCCGCAAACAGTGCACATAGACAACACGACTTATACACAGTTAAGGTCTAAATTTAAAATCCTAAAGTAGGGTGTTTAAGTTAGAAACAGATTCATTATATAACTCAAAAAAGAAGTCTGAATCGGGCCTGCCTGCTGGTTGTAGCAGTTGATATTTAAATAGAGGCAGCTCCAGTTTTATTTAAGTAATTACCTAAGGCTTGCCTAGGCGTAAGTAGTATTCAATAGTTATTCAGAATCATCAAGACGGTTTGGAGATTATTTATATTACCTACAACATGCTGTTCTAGGTGTTCAATACATAGAATTATGGCCAGTTGCTTGTAAAAACTGAGTAAAATTGTTTTACTCCTTTTATGCATTCATAGTTAGCCTAAGCGTGTTTAAGCGAATGAAATCCTAAATACATGGTATCTATTGTACAGAGATGCAGAATAATGCAGAATACTAGGCAGGATTTCTATATGCACAAATATTACAGCGTTTGAACTTGATTTCTAGGATATACAGAAATGACATGTTTGTTAGTGTTGTTTAAGCCTAAAACAGGATCACTAAGTGTGCATGTCAGTAAGAACATGATCACAGAAACATTGATTATTTTAATGCAGGATTTCCTAAGTGATGTGATAGTGAAATGGACATGCTGAAAACAATAAGTGTAAGTCCTAGGGAACATGATCTCTAATGCATGAAATGAGTCCTAAGCATGGTTTCTATTACGCAAGTAGGAATGAAAACCTAATAACATGTTTTCTACCTTTTTGATAGCTAAAGCAAGCATAGTCACCCTTTCCCTTTCCACTATCCACCCCCAGAGTTGTTTACAAATCATTACAAACCAAATGATTGAATTACAAATGAAGTGCAAAAATAAGAAGTTACAACCATAGTAAGTCTGATCCTGACTTCTTCTCTGAGTTATGTAATAAACCACTTCAATGCCAATATTGTTCCAAAGACTTGCTTATATCTGGGTGTGTCAAAGTTCCCTAAGGACCTCAAAGGATCTCGGGCAGTGATCACACCCAGATTGCATAACCAAGAGAGTGAGTGTACTGTGGAAGGGGCCAACTCTTATGTGTCCAAGTTTAGAGGGAGCTCAAGGGTCCCAAGGCAAGGCTCACACAAAAGGGGCAGAACCTAGATTCTAAGAGTATAGTGGAAGTGCATAACACATGTTGAAAGGGATGTGTTTAAAAGCTGGACTGATAGTCCCTTTTGAAAGCAATCAGTAACAGAGGTGATTAAAATCAGTTGTAGTAGTAAACAAAACTCAAAACTCCCAAGATGGGATACACATAGAATCAGTAGTCATACTAGGGGTCAAGGGGTTTGGGACACACAGACATTTGACTGTAAACACACAACACCATCAAGGGTCTTAGGACTAGTTGGATATGCACAACAATAGCTGATACTAGCATGATCACAGGTTAGTCAGAAAGAACATAAGTACATTGAAGGGATAGGGACTTGGAATGGCAAGTACACAATAAGTGACTGACAAAGTATGCTTTGAAACACACATAGGAGAGTGCATTAATCTGAAGGGGAAGGGGAGACATTATAGCATGCTGGTAATGTAACTTGACTGCAGGTTTCACAACAGAATCACAAGCAGAAGTAGACAAGAATGAGAGAAACTGAAACAATTAAAGAAGCATGTTGTTGTTGAAGCTTTAAAATTAACTAGGACATATCAGTTGAGAAAGCAAAGTGCAGAAAGATAAAGCATGTAGGATTCCACAGTCTAGCCTTGGCTTTTAGCCGGCTAGACAAAGCAGTACCATAAGTAGCAGTAGGGAAAGAGAGAGTAATTAATACAAACATAGAAATAATCACAATCAGAATCAAATAATACAAGTAATTTCCTTTATTCAAGGAATTACTGTTCAAACGGATACTGACATGAATAACTAAGGAAAGAAAACCAATTTGAGAAAGATTGATTTCTTACCATATAGGGGATATTAAAAGTATAGAGTAAATAAATGAGTCTAAGTACAAAAAATATACTTAATTGGGGAAAGGATTCAGCTGGGGTACAACATCACAACAAATAAAGGAAAGGAATCAATCAACTCAAACAAATGGGTAGAATTGGGGGTTTATATGAAAACCTTTGCAATCAGTCGTAACTTGAGGAAATCAAGATCAATCAAGAAAGAATCATGATTCTGCACTTTGCCATATAAATAGAGAAGAATGAACAAGAGTATCAGACATGCAAGGCCAACCATATTGACAAAAGAAGCAACACAAACATACAGTAGTGGTAGGAGTAGGCTAGGACTCAGTAGTAAAAGAACCTACTTGAAATATGGTAGTCAACAAGTCAAGTAGTCACATAGAACCAAAAATGAAGAAACCAGTCTAACAAATAGTAACAGGTAAAAGAGATCAACACACAGAAACAAGAAAAGTCTTTAAACTCATAGCAATAAGTGAAGAATTTTTTTTATAAGGAATTAGGGTTTTAACAATAGTCGAGTTTAAAATGGTAAGAACTCTGGATCAGTCAACAAAGAGGAGGATCCAAACATAAAGAACTTAATCGAAACAAGTATACTTACAAACAAATAAAGACAGTTCCAAAACTCGGATAAAACCAAAATACTTAGTGTTTTAAACCCGATGAACTAGGTAGAAGAAGAACAAAACAAACCATTTAATCATAGTGAAATCATAAAACATCACTGAAAATCGGAGAAAGGATCTTTTTAATAAAGTTTAAGAAACCCTAATTTTGAAGACGGAGAGTCGCTTTGAAAAATCGGAAAACCTTTGAGGAAAACACTTAAGAGGTTCATAATATACACAAATCTAAGATAGATCTGAAAGAAAATCGAAAACTCTTAAAGGTTAGGGTTTCAAAGAACCCAGAAAAGTGAGAAAAACTTCGAAAAGTTACCGATCTAGCCGGAAAAGTCAAGGATCCGACTCGAACAACCATGGATGGCCGGAAAGAAGCCATGGATAGGAGTTGAGCAAGGACTGGACCAGATCTCTTTGAGATCTGTCCATGAAATCACACAAGCAGGCCACCAGGGGACGTAGGAGATGAGTAACACGTCATAAATGTCAAGGATTAGGTGAGAATCAAAGGGGATTAGGGTTGATTTGGGTAGCGGCGGCTAGGGTTAGCCTTAGGTTTTTAGAGAGAGTTTGAGAGGAGAAGGGATTCAAGGGCGGTGGGTTGGTAGAAATGATTTAGGTTAGGGTGGTCGTTTGGGTTAAAAAATGTAAGAGTGAATAGGGGTTGTTGATCTCAGAGATCAACGGCCAGGGTGAGAGGGGGTCTGGGTCGGGTAGGATTTGATTGGGTTAGGGGCAAGTTTTAATTGGAATTGGGTTGGGAAATTTGGGGTCTAATTTAGGCTATAATTGATATACAAATGGGCTGTTATTTAAATAGCCATTTTTTCCTTTTTAATTTATAAAAGTAGTAAATAGTTTCTGAAAATAAATTGAAAGTACTAAAGTGATTTATAACACATAAATAACAATTTAAAAATATAGGATCCAATTTTATGCGTACAAAACATAATTAAACCTTAAAAGGGTCAATGTTTCAATTACGTGCAATTTAGCTTTAAAAATACTAAATAAAATATTAAAAATATGAAAAAATCATTTTACCCATATTTTGGCATAAATATAAAAATTTGATTGATGAATTGTCAATAATAATAATTTAAGAAATAATTATTGGGATTTTATAGATAAAAAGGGGAAAATAAATCAATTTAAACCTTTAAAAATTATGAAAAAATAATAAAACACTTGGACATGCATATATATATATATATATATATATATATATATATATATATAAATATATACATATATGCTATTTTGAAGTTATTTTGCATGTTGAAAATATATAGGAAAAAATTGGGTATCAACAACTGCCCCTTTTTACCCGGGAAGGATGAATAGGGGTGGACATTCGGTATTTCGGTTCAGTATTTAAGAATTTCGGTTCGGTATTTCGCTATTCAATTTATCAATTGTGTATACCAAATACTATACCAAACTATTTCGTTACGGTTCAGTATTTCTTATTTTGGTTCGGTATGGTTTCGGTAAGGTTTCGGTTATAACTATATTATATCAATTCAAAGAATTGACAGAACCAATTTGTTTTCTCTTAGAAGCAGAAATTTCGGTTTAACTTGTTTTAGGTTGCTTGAGTGTGCAAATGTTTCTCTACACAATCTCCATTCTTTTGTTATTATTATTAGACGCTGGAATGAGATTGCTCTGTTGTTTTGTTCTTTAAAGTTATTTGATTTTTGGAATTATCTTGCTACTCAATTGATAACATTTCAGGGATGTTTGGGCAAATTCTTCTGGTTGTTTTCATGGGGTTCTTGGTGTGGGCTTATCAGGCAACACGACTACCTCGACCGAAGACCCGTGGGTCCCCCGATGGTCCTCCCGTCACTGCACCTAGAATCAAATTTAGTGATGGAAGACACTTGGCTTTCAAGGAGATTGGTGTACCTAAAGAAAATGCAAAGTATAAGATTGTGTATATCCATGGGTAAAAATTCGGTATTTCGGTATACCGAAATTTCAAGATCCTAATACCGAGAACCGTACCGAAATACCGAAAATATAGTACCGAATTAGATCGAAATACTAAAAAAACCGAAACTGAAATATCGAATTAATTCGGTCCGGTTCGGAATTCGATTTTTCAGATTTTATGCCCACCCCTAAGGATGCAAGATCTGTCGGGTAAAGATATGATGGCCAATTTTGACCGAGCGAAATGGGTTGAAGAGGTTTAGGCCGCACCCTGGCTTTGAGCTGCCTACATATCCCTGGTTTTACAGGAATTAGGCCGTATGTAGTTTAGGATTCACCTGTGGAGCATTGTCGATGACGATATTTCAAGAACGAATGCAATGTTTAAAACCGGGTGAGTGAGCGTCTTACGGGAATGGTTAGGTTTTATATGGCCATGAGAACTGGAGCAGGATCGCTCCCGGAGGGCCGTTGCTAGCTGGTTTACCTGCGATTAAAAAAAATACAAGCATATGTTGTGCATAAATTTAAACATGATGCAAACTCTCGTCGGACCATGAATGTTGTCTTTGGACGATGAGGATGACGCCTTTAGACCATGATGTCCTGAGCCATGAAGTGAGTGTAGTGTAGTGTGGAAGGGGCCAACTCTTATGTGTCCAAGTTCAAAGGGAGCTCAAGGGTCCCAAGGCAAGGCTCGCACAAAAGAGGCAGAACCTAGATTTTAAGAGTATAGTGGAAGTGCAGAAAACATGTTGAAAGGGATTTGTTTAGAAGCTAGACTAATAGTCCATTTTGAAATCAATTAGTAATAGAGGTGATTAAAATCAGTTGTAGTAGTAAACAAAACTCAAAACTCCCCAGATGGGATCTCACATAGAATCAGTAGTCACACAAGGGGTCAAGGGGTTTGGGATACACAGACATTTGATTGTAAACACATAACCCCATCAAGGTTCTTAGGACTAGTTGGACATGCACAACAATAGCTGCTACTGGCATGATCACAGGCTAGTCAGAAAGAACATAAGTACATTGAAGGGATAGGGAATTGGGATGGCAAGTACTCAATAAGTGACTGACAAAGTATGCCTTGAAACACACATAGGGGAGTGCATTAATCTGAAGGGGAAGGGTAGACGTTATAGCATGCTGGTAATGTAACTTGACTGCATGTTTCGCAACAGAATCACAAGCAGAAGTAGGCAAGAATGAGAGAAACTGAAACAATTAAAGAAGCATGTTGTTGTTGAAGCTTTAAAATTAGCTAGGACATACCAGTTGAGAAAGCAAAGTGCAGAAAGGTAAAGCAAGTAGGATTCTACAGTCTAACCTTGGCTTTCAGCTGGCTAGACAAAGCAGTAGCACAAGTAGCAGTAAAGAAAGTGAGAGTTTTGAGTGTATGAGTGTGTGTTCTGAACTAAATTATTCGTAGGGATACAACATCACGGCAAATAAAGAAAAGGAATCAATCAACTCAAACAAATGGGTAGAATTGGGGGTTTATAAGAAAACCTTTGCAATCAGTCGTAACTTGAGGAAATCAAGATCAATCAAGAAAGAATCATGATTCTGCACTTTGCCATATAAATAGAGAAAAATGAACAAGAGTATCAGACATGCAAGGCCAACCATATTGATAAAAGAAGCAACACAAACATACAGTAGTGGCAGGAGTAGGCTAGGACTCAGTAGTAAAAGAACCTACTCGAAGTATGGTAGTCAACAAGTCAAGTAGTCACATAGAACCAAAAATGAAGAAACCAGTCTAACACATAGTAACAGGTAAAGGAGATCAACACAGAGAAACAAGAAAAGTCTTTAAACTCATAGCAATAAGGGAAGAAATTCTTTTTATAAGGAATTAGGGTTTTAACAATAGTCGAGTTTAAAATGGAAAGAACTCTGGATCAGTCAACAAAGAAGAGGATCCAAATAAAAAGAACTTAATCAAAACAAGTATACTTACAAACAAACAAAGACAGTTCCAAATATCGGATAAAACCAAAATACTTAGGGTTTTAAACACGATGAACTAAGTAGAAGATGAACATAAACAAACCGTTTAATCATAGTGAAATCATAAAACAACACTAAAAATCGGAGAAAAGATCTTATTAAAAAAAGTTTAAGAAACCCTAATTTTGAAGACGGATAGTCGCGTTGAAAAATTGGAAAACCTTTGAGGAAAACACTTAAGAGGTTCATAACATACACAAATCTAAGATAGATATGAAAGAAAATCGAAAACTCTTAAAGGTTAGGGTTTCAGAGAACCCAGAAAAGTGAAAAAAAATTCGAAAAGTTACCGATCTAGCCGGAAAAGTCAATGATCCCACTCGAACAACCATGCATGGCCGGAAAAAGGCCATGGATAGGAGTTGAGCAAGGACAGGACCAGATCTCTTTGATATCTATCCATGAAATCACACAAGCGGGCCACCAAGGGACGTATGAGACGAGTACACGTCTCAAACAGCCGTGGGAGTCCATGGATTAGGTGAGAATCAAAGGGGATTAGGGTTGATTTGGGTGGTGGCAGCTAGGGTTAGCCTTAGGCTTTCAGAGAGAGTTTGAGAGGAGAAGAGATTCAAGGGCGGCGGGTTGCTAGAAATGATTTAGGCAGGGTGGTCGTTTGGGTTAAAAAAAGGTAAGAGTGAATAGGGGCCGTTGATCTTAGAGATCAAAGGCCAGGATGAGAGGGGGTCTGGGTCAGGTAGAATTTGATTGGGTTAGGGGCGGGTTTTAATTGGAATTGGGTTGGGAAATTTGGAGTCTAATTTAGGCTATAATTGAAATACAAATGGGTTGTTATTTAAATAGCCATTTCCCCTTTTTAATTTATAAAAGTAGTGAATAGTTTCTGAAAATAAATTGAAAGTACTAAAGTGATTTATAACACATAAGTAACAATTTAAAAATATAGGATCCAATTTTATGCGTAAAAAACATAATTAAACCTTAAAAGGGCCAATGTTGCAATTATGTGCAATTTAGCTTTAAAAATACTAAATAAAATTGTAAAAATATGTAAAATTCGCTTTAGCCACATTTTGGCATAAATATAAAAATCCAATAGATTAATTGTCAAAAATAATAATTTTGGAAATAATTATTGGAATTTTATTGATAAAAAGGGGTAAAATAAATCAATTTAAATCATTAAAAATTATGGAAAAATAATAAAACACTTGGACATGATTATATATGCATATATATGCTATTGTTATTTTTCATATTGAAAATATATAAGGAAAAATTGGGTATCAACAGAATTTTCCATGGCAACGACAGGAATAGGAGTGACATAACCAAGAGCCTTCAGTCTCTCGTAGAGTAGGTCTATGGGTCCAGCAATCGAAGTGTATTGTCTGGGTGGTCTGCTGGTTGAAATTTGGTTTGGGTTTTTGGTAGTTTTGGCGGGCTGGTGGTGGCTGGTAGTATGCTGGCTGAGTGTTATAAGTATGGTAAGTAGCGGCGGGTTGTTAGTATTTGGGAGGTGAAGGCTGATATCTGGGTGGTGGTGTTTGGTATGTGAGGGGAGAGTTCAGACCTTGGGCTACCATCACTACCCCTACTTCCTTCTTTTTAAAAATACCGTCTGACTGCAAGGCTTTGTTTGTAGCCTGTAGTGCCTCAAAATTTGTTACCATTCCGCTTTTAATTCCCTCTTCTATTCTTTCTCCCAATTTGATAATGTCAGAAAATTTATGGTTTTCAATAACCATCAACCTCTCATTATATTGCGGATCCTGAGCTCGAATAAAGAACTTATTCATTTGTTCCTCTTCTAGTGTTGGCCTTACTTTTGCAGCTTCTGATCTCCATCGAGTAGCATACTCGCGAAAAGTTTATGTTGGCTTCTTCTTAAGATTCTGAATGTAAAAGACATCTGGCGCATTTTCTGTATTGAACTTGAATCGATTCATAAAATCTGACGCCATGCTTACCCAGTTAACCCATTTCTTCGGGTTTTGATTGATGTACCAGGGTAGGGGATCTCCAGTGAGGCTCCTCATGAACAGCTTCATATGGATTCTTTTATCTTTACCAACCCCTACGAGCTTGTTACAATATGTTCTCAAGTGTATCTTCGGATCACCTGTCTCGTTGAACATTTCCAACTTAGGAGGTTTGTAACCCTTTGGTAGTTCTACGTCCGACTAAATACACAAATCATCATAATTCAAACCTTCGATGCCTTTACCGCCTTCAACACCTTGGACTCGACTAGTAAGTTTCTTGAGCTCTTCTGCCATGTTCTTGATAAGTAGGTCCTTCTCGGTAGACTCCATTGTGTATAGGGTCTATTGTGGAGTGTGGGCTAAGGTTTCCACGTATATGGGGCTACATTGATGAACTCCAAGAATTTGGGCGTAATGGTGGTCGTTGGTTGAGTTTTGGAGATCAGGGGTAGGTTGTGGTGCGTTATCAGAAGTGTGGTAGGTGGTGGTTTGTGGATAATGGGTTGGATGGTGATGATATTGTGGAGGGGTCGGTACTGGTAGAGGATTAGGATTTTGAGGAGGTGTGGCATACTGATGTGGTGTGGGAGAATTTTGTTGGTTTTATGTGTTCTGGGGAGGTGCTGGTTTTGGCATTTTGTTCGTTGACATCGGGGACGTTCAGGGTATGGGAAAGGTTTGCCAAGTTCCAAACCTACTCAAGTTTCCCTTGTAGCTCTAGTATCTTTTGTTCCAATCGTAAAACCAAGTCATTCTGTGTCGGAGTACTCCGACCATCCGAAGTCTCAACATTCTCTGCATGCGTAGCATGGTCTTTTCTGATACCGCTCATATTATCCATTCTGGCTTTTCCCTTGCTTTTAGGATCACTTGGAGGAGGAGGAGGTGGAGGACCTCTAGATCTGGTATGATATGTTGATGATGCCAGTATGCACGAACCAAACTTAGGGGATGTGAATAAACAAACAAAGAAAAGAAGAAAACAAAAAGGTAAAAAAGTCAGAAAGGAGTATTTTAAACACATATTGCGGAATTATAACTTTGCGTCCTAGTTTGGGGGACCTCATTGTGCCCGAGGTAGGCCTAAGAGACATATAGATTTGGAGAAAATTGATGTCAATAACTGTGTCATTTCATTAATATGATAAATGAACCAAATCTCTACTAAAACGACTATAAATAAAGAGTCACTAATGGCATTTGCCTTATTACAACCAAAGTCTAAAACGAGTCTAGAAAGCAAGTAAAACATCATTCCTAATATATTTGGTCCCAGAGGGACCTTCTCCATGCTTGGCCTTCTTTGCTCCATCGATCAGATTCCCTAGGTCACGCATGCCCAGCAGCAGATACGCCTTTGCGATGCCCTCCTTCGTTGCCCTCTGCATTCTAACAGTCCGAGATCCTTTTCCTCATCTTTCCCTTAAACTCCATCAACCCCTGCTCCAAATATTCTAGCCTCTCTATTGATTTAGTAGCGATTTCTTTCCACTCATTGATTGCTTCCATGTCCACTTTAAGTTTTTCCAAATGCCTGGCTTCAGACTCGAAAACCCTTTTGCGCAACATCCTGTATTTGACTTATGCTTTAGTAGTGTCTTCTATAACCCTATTCTTTAGATTAATCCATGGCTTGACATCCCCCAATATATCATATACCAACCATGATGGATAGAAGTGCACATAGCCGGCATGATACCGATCTGGCTCGATGGTGTCTTTCTCCACAATGATCTTTTGATGCCATATATGTTGTGCCTCGAACTTTAATGGAATGGCATTCCCGTGGAAGTCCGTTTTATACTGAACCATTTTAGAAACTCGTGGTATAACCTATTTTATCCCAGCTTGCCTCATAACCCTGATAAGGGCATAAGGATAGATCTCCCCTCAATCCGATCAGCACTAGATGAAGAGTATCTCTCGACCTGATGATGAATTCACTACTAGGGAACCACTCAAACATCCATTATATTTTGTTATCAGTCAAATTGCTAAAGAAATGTACCCAGCTCACAGTGTTTTCTGGTTGCGCAAACCTGTTTGGGATAAAAGTCATTCTTTTGGATGGTGATAGACTATGTGGTTATTCCATGGTCGTCGCGGAAGTTCTTGACGGTATTCTCATCTCTGAAGGTGTTCCAACAACAATACTTGCAACAACAAATTTCAACCCTCAAAATGCCTATACCCCTTTTTGCAACGGTCTAAAGCCCGATACATATCAGCCAAAATCATAGGAATAATAGTGTAAGTTTGCCCCTCAATCCCCTCCATTAAGGTCTTAGTGACCATAGCTAGGCGAGTGTGGATCCTTTCTCCCTGTATCAGAAATACCAGCATGCCCAAAAAACAGACAATGAATACAAAACTCGGGGGTGAGTCCAACCCAAAGAAGTGATCACAAACTCATCACGATAAAGGCGATATGACTTGTTGTGCCCATAACGCTCATAAAGGAAACCGAATGGTATGTAAGACTTCTTCAGACAGACTAACTCATCATTTTTCCTAAAACCCATCATTTTTAAGAAACCTTGAGAAATGCAGTTTTCCGGTACCAACAAACCAGGGCTGTCCCATAAGAGCCCAGCGAAGCCTCCTATTTCTTCTAAAAAGGGAGTCAGTTCTATGTCGCCAAAGCGGAAGGCAGCTCTCTTCTCATCCCAAAACATGGTGGCGGCCTCAATTAATGCATTGTTTGGCTGAATGTCTAACAAGGAGGGTAAATTTCCGAGGACTCTTTTCGTATGATTTTTGTCACTTGGTGCGAGATTTTCTCACCAATCCAGCAGCAAATGTGGGATAGTTTGAATCATGCCGATATGATTCGCGCAATGTGAAAATTGTAATAAAGTAGACAAGGGAGTGAGGGTGGGGAGAGACATGATGTAGCAATTCTTAAAAAAATGTCTAAAGGAAAATGCATGTTATGAACAAATTGAGCAGATATTTGCTTATTAATGCAAATTCAAATAAAGGGAAAACGGGGAAAAGGGTGTGCAAGTAGCAATAAAAGGGAAACGGGAGTGGGATATTCATGTAACAACAAAATAATAAAGACATGTTTATTAGAAATACTAATTCATATAGACCAAGTTCGCTTATGGTAAGAGCCTAAAAACATCCCCAGCATAATCGCCATGCTATTGCGCCCCTTTTTTCGCAAAATCGGGTTTCGACGTCGTGACAACTCTTTTAAGAAAGGTGTTAAAAGAGAAGAAGAATCGCCACCTAACGGGTTTAAGGTGCCTTAGGACACCTATTTGGAAATAACTTTGTTTTAACTAGTTTGCATCACCAAAGATCGGGTTAGGGCTTTAAATTACCTCGAAGAGACGGTGTTAGGCACTCTTCGAGGTGCATAACTATGGGTCCCGGCCGAACTTGAATTATATGAATTAGTCAGACAAACGGAGACAAAGAAAGTGAGGAGTTCGGGAAGTTTTATTTATTATCAACAAACTTTCAACACTTGACTTACAGATAAATAGGAATAATATGGGGGGAGGGGGGTACTAAGTTTTTTAGCCTAAAGGATTACCCCGTGCAACATAAATAATACTTCGTAACTCCCTCTGAATGGGGTGTTACTCATAGTATCCAGCAGGCAAAGACTATCATCTCCTGCTACCCGATTACTGTCTTCAAGTTATTACTTAAAGCGCACTAGTTAAATTATAAGTCGTACCCTATGCGTGCACTACTCGTCCCATACCTATGGTCCAGGAGGTTTTGGACCTCTATTTGGATGGTTCTATACTTTATCTAGGCTGCTCAAAAATGCAAAAAACTAGGCAACAAGCAAAACATGTAGGACTTCACATAAAGACAGTTAAAGACCCAAGTTATCATCCACACATAAACAAGAAAATGCACGCGGGCAGTTTGAGCAGCACATAGTTTTGGAATTGATACTTAGAGTCTTATATGCATGGATTCTAGGTGATTCTACATTCCAATATCGTATATGCGGTGCTACTGTTCTAAATTAACTGATTTATAGATTATTGGTGTTATAAAACCTACAGATATGATTTCTAAGCTATAGGCATCCAGACATGCAAGCAATTTGAAGAACCCGCGTTATTCATTAACAAGATATACGAATGTTACATACTGATTATTAAGAAGAATTGCAGATTTCTAGTCATTAATCTTGTAGATGTTGTGCCTAAGTGATTTATTATGCATGCTTTTGATAGTGGTCTAAGTGAACAAAGTTGAGAGGTGCATCATTAACGGTTATTAAATGAATAATGATATCGTATAGACGTGGTCTATAATGATTAACACCTGGGACTGATTTTATGGTTATACTTAGTCCTATAGGCATGATTTCTAGTGAACAGTGCAAGATAATAGCAAGAAAGCGATCAAGAATCCTATTGGCATGACTTCTAGTGAATATGCTGAGATGAATTGAAAGATAGCACATTGACATTTGTTTCTATAGGCAGGATTTCTAATAACACGTAGCAATAAACATAATTACAGCATTTTCTACTTGTGTTTGCTAGCAAACAGTATGTGTGTGTGTGCGCTTTCTCTAATGGCATGGTTTCTATAGTGCACATAGTAATTGGACAACACGTATAGCACATAATGATCAAGTCCTATATGCACGTTATCTACCCATTTTGCATGTAAATATTACATTCTACCCATTTCCCCTTTTACTAGCCACTACAAGAGAACATGACATTAGCTAGGAACCAAGATCCTAGCTAACTTCGCTTTAGCTAGGAAATTGTCCTTAGCTAAATTCCGTAGCTAATATGCTCTTAGCTAAATTTTTGCTAGAAAATAATGTTATCCGTTGCTAATATAGCTAGGGATATTTGCTTGGCACTAATCCCTCGAAATCATTAGCTAGGACATGTGGTAGCTAAATTCCATCCAAACTTTGTTTGGTCAATGTTGACTTTGTTGAAGCGTAGCTAGGCTATTAGCTAGGGACTTATTCCATGTTAATATTTGCTACGACTAAGCTAGCTAAATTCCAAGCAAATTTTGCGTGGTGAGCGTTGATTTCATTACAACATAGCAAGGAATAGCCCTAGCTAAACTTACAAACGTTCTAGCTAGATTACTAGTAGAATTTTTGTCTATAGCTAATTTGGTAGCTAATTTGATAAATATCCTAGCCTATATTTTGTTAGGCTTGGGATATTTTCCAGGATAAATCTAGATAGGAATAATTCTTATGTTATAAATGATGAAATACGAATGTAATTTTCTACATAATTCGCCATGAGACGAAATAAGTAATTAAATACATTAATTTGAACGTAAGCATAATCATAGTACTATTAAACCTAGAATAACGAAATATATATGTCTATTGGTAAATAAAACATGTCTTAACTTAAATAATTAATAACATAAAGTCTACTATTCTAAGATGGGGGACAACCAGAGCCACTTGGTGGTGGTTGAGAAGGTAAACCAAGCATCTCACGCACGACAGCATGAGCCGCAACTTTTACTTCTTCTTGCATATCCTCCCGAATATCTGCTTGCACTCGTGCCAACATGTTCTCCATCCGTTGCTCCATTGCACGATCAAGAAGTTGTTGAAATTCGGGTGTTTCAAAAACTTGTTGAGTAGGAACATTTGGAGGATTAGAAGCACTAGAGGATGCACGATTAGTGTCCAATGAATCTGCCAGAAGACAATTTTTGGGACCAAGACCATAAATTCTTCCTTTTTTTGCGCCTCCAACTGTTTCAATTCAAGTTTTCAATAGTTGCTCATCTGGTATAGTTTTCAACAAATCCACAATAGTTTCTTCGCTAGTTTTTTCTCCTTCCTCATCTCCATTTGTTGCCATGTTTCTTTCCATCTCTTCATCACCTACTTCAAAACCTTCTTTATCCCTTGAAGTTGAAGTCTCACCTACCTTCTCCTTAATAATATCTGTAAATGTATTCTGAAAAGAATTATAGTAATTAGTTATTACATAGAATAGAAAAGTTACAAAGTTACATAGAATAGATTTGTGTGAAGCAGTCAGATTATTTTGTAATGAAAGAACATTCTTAGGACAGAAGAAAAGGACCCCTGTAGGCATATCTAGCACATAATTGGTAGCTCTCCTGCAACTTTAGTGTATACATTTAACATGCACATAACTTATACAAGTGTGCATCTTCGTGTGTGTGTTCAGTTACCATACTCAAAAAAAATTAATTACCATGTTTATGACTAAAAAAGAGTCATACTAATGTCTTAAGTTACATATCTAGTCAGATCACATTAAAAAAATGGTGTGATATACTAATATTAGTCACTAATAAGAGAACTTCCGTAGTAGTCTATTGAATCTAACTCACTTTTAGTTATCCAAATAGTCACTGATCTTTTACTTCCGACTAGTTCAAGGACATTCATCCACTCATCGTAAGGAAAACATGCATGTGACAATAAGTTTTCAGTAAAGATATGTAATTTCATGTACATCTCTATTCAAGATCTTTGTCTTGATCACATAACCAAAACAAATAAAAACTTGAAGTTCACGTAATCCTCTTGGATATCCCACCTGATTTCCTGGTTTCTAGGGGTTGTTATTGGTGATGTCCAGATATTATCCATTCTACACTGTAGTACTTGTTGGAAATCCAAATAATGAACCTTAATGGACCAAGCTAACACTATTATGTAGTCAGTACCATACCTCACTTAAGATCCATTAAGCTGACACTATTGCAGTCAGTACCATAAATCACTCAAGATCCTCTGTCCCGCTGTTTTGCATCGTAAGCTTAGTTCTAATAGTTTATATAAGCAGTTGCAATAATTTATATAAGAAGTTGCAATATTCTTTTATTCTAAGCCGAGGGTCTACCGCAAACAACCTCTGTATGGCAACATCACTCCACTTTGGCAAATCAGAGAAGAGATCACTCAAGTGCAAAATATGACCTCAGAGTTGTATGGTCGTTTGTATAAGTTTAGTTATATATATATATATATATAAACAGTGCCATTGGCAAGAAAGTTGTTTTTAACTTAACAAACTTATTTTTCAACAAGTACTTAAAATATAAATTGTTATCTTTCTGTCACAAGAATGTATATCATAGGCATCATAATAATAAGGCAAACAATAAGAAGATATCAAATTGCTGCTTTACAAGATATCAAAAGGCAGCTGGCTTTATCTACATGTCTATCATTTAAGTCTATCTAAATACCCTCCTAGTTCCATGCCCAGGCTTAACTTACTCTACGACCAAGGTTGTTATCATCCGTCACAACCAGAAACTGCCCCACTTCACCTAACAAGCTACCTACTACTTTTCTTCCTAGCCTAGTATCATTATAGCAGATTTTTACACTCGCCAATGCTCACCAAAGAGACCATCAAGATTCTCAGAATCCAATAGTAGCCTAAAACTCCAGTTTCGTAACTCATTCAATGACTCCATGATTTCAACATTCCAATAACAACAACATCACTTGTAGATTAATAATCAATTGCCAACATAAGAAATCATGCCAAGGGATCAGGATACTTTCATATACATAAATATTTGAGAAAGGATATATGAAATGACATGTATAGAAGAAAATGATAGCTTGAACCACTTTCACTTTCTCAGTTTGAGAAGTGTAAAATAAACAAAAAATCATGGATTAATCTACCTTTTAGAGCATCTAAGTACTGTATATCCTGTATTTTGCTGTGTCTTCTTCATAGTTTGCGGTGACCAATCACTTTTGACTCATTCCTTTTAGAATATTCCTTGTATCCGCAGACCTAGAAACCTATTATTTCCGTTATTTACTTTGTTAATACATTACATATCGTTTTATAGGTGATGCAGAAGTATATCGTCATATAGTAACTATCGACTCTTTTCAGAAAAAATAAATTGAGTTATTACGACATAGAGTTTATGTTTAGATTCTAATTCCTGTTGGTCTTCCATTCCTTTCGGAAGAAATGTATCAAGTGGAAGTCTTAGAGCTAAGTTCCAGATGCTAAATTTCACTGGGCTTCCTTCTTCTGCAAAGAAAGGTATCAAGTGAATTTTAATTGTTTGACTTTGATTCAGACTTTGTTGAAGTATAGAGTTTGCATCATTGTCTTTTATTTTTTTCATTACTTTAAATACTGAACTTCACTTGGACTTCTATTCCTCTGCAAAGAAGTGTATCAGATAAACTTATGTGTTTTAGACCTACATTTCGTTCAGGTTATACTTTCCATCATATTCTCTTATTTTTTCATTAGTTTAGATGCTAAATTTCCCTTGGGCTTATGAAGATGATAATGTGAATCCAACAAATAGAGTAGCTGATAACCAATTTATTGACACTAAAATGAAAGGAGCTGCTAACGGGGAAGCCTGTTGAGGATCAAAGTTATTCACAAAATAATGAGAACAACAATTAGAATGAAAATGTGGACCAGGTAGATTACAAAAGTAAAAAAGGACAGTGTAATAAAATATTTCTTTAACACAGATAAAGGCAAAGACAAGATTGACAATTAAAAAGGAGAGAAAGTAGAAGACTCAGCAAGTGTTGCACTGAAGAAATGAGATAAAAATGTACCCACATCCTTTCTGACTTTCCACATATCCACTTCTTTTCATTTTTGGTTCTGTGAGTCTTCAGAAATAATTTATCATTACGGAGATCTTTCCCCGTTAGCTCCTTCTACAATCATTAAAAATATTGTTAATTAACAGAACATATCATAGAATAAAATTAGACTAATACTAATTAATACTAAAAGATAAAAAAAAATACATGTCTTCTTCTGTACTCAGCAAATGCAACAGATCCTCCGGTATGTAAGGAAGGGCCTTCTCCATTATTAGATGACATTCAGTTCTTCGAGTTGATTTCTGATTTTTTTTTAAAATTCTCAGAGTTCCAATATTGCATCAAAACATCCCAGTGATCTTTAGCAATCCATCCCGACATTTCTTTTGTTTTTGAAAATTTTCTTTTTGCTTTTCCCAAACTATCACTTAACCTTTCGCTCCCCACATGCTCAAAAGTCCTTCGAATAATAACTTTAACCTCACTAGGAAAAGAATAATTTTTCTGCAATTAGAAAGTAAACATTCAGTTTGGCATCGTTTATCAAGTTAAATCAATTACGACAGTTAAGTATAAATACCTCGAAGTCATTGAACCATCTATCTCGTACATGCTCCGGAACTTTGCTCCAACAATGCCATGATCCAGAGAAGCCTTTTCTAAAGGCTATTGTTACATTCCGAACAGCTTCATGTGGGCAAATCTACAAAATGATTAATATAACATTTTATTGGAATATAATTAAATGAAAATGAATTTAACCACAACTTGTATAATTAGATTTACTTACGTGTCTCCGTTTACTTTCAAAGATCTTATGCCACGAGTAGTATCTCGTCTTGCCAGTGGATTACTACTTCCATAAGATGCAAGTGTTTGTTCAACAGAAACATCTTGAGAAGGAGTTTCTTGTTGAGAACCAACATGCTGAGAAGAACGAGGTGCTTGTTGATGACCAATATTCAGAGAAGCGGGAGTTGCTTGTTGACCACCAACATTTTGAGAAGTAGAAGATGTTTGTTGAGCATGGACATCTTGAGACGAGATAATATGTTGGTTTGAACCAACTTGTTGAGATGTAGGGGTTGATGGTTCACTAATATTGGCATGAGAAGTATTCGATAGTTGTTGGTAGCCTTCTCTCCCTTTGTTAGACATGCCCCACGAGCTCCCCAACTACGCTTAGTGCCTCTTCCCCTTGTCATGCTTCCTGATCAAATAATGACAAGAAGAATAGAATAATAATAATAATACACTAGCCATACAGAACATATAAAATATAAAAATTTGACCATCCAAATATTTTGCTAGAACAAGCATAACAGAACATATAAAATATAAAAATTTGACCATCCAAATATTTTGCAAGAACAAGCATAACAGAGACCTCTCTATTTGACCTTTTAGCAAAACAATTCACCTACTTTTTCCCTTTTAAATAGATCTTCTTCGATAAGATCTGATATTTTTCTGTCTTTTAGTGGGAGAAGGGTTTATAGTTTGCCTGTTACATTTTATGGATATTTTGAGATGATTATCACAATCTATGTTGCTCGGACTCTCCAAAAGTAATCTCGTATTCGTGTCGGATCCTTCAAAAATACACTAAATTTAGAGGATCCGATACACACCCAACAATATTTTTGAAGAGTCCAAATAACATAGATCACAATTTGGTGTCTATTTTGTTCACAAGATATGTTATGAGCGCGAATTACGAATTCAGCTAGTAGCCTAGTACTAGGAAAATATAAGGTTTTGAAATACAAAATGTAGAGAATGATATCATAGATTTGAGTTTGGCCTAGCAGAAAAGTAAAAACTTTAATAACGACAAGAAATTTGCAGCTAAACAAGTCTAACGCAGATATTTGAAAGGGAAAAGTATCTAGAAAATCCAAAGGTAAGCTGTCCAGATAAAGTCAAGTTTGGTATCTGTTGAACTTTGACTGTAGACAACATGAGGAGATTTTCAGAGTCATGTTTATCTATAATATTGCAAACACTTTAGTTACTAAAAGGCAGAAAAGCAGGACTCACAAGCAAGACTACAGTGGACGCTACAATTACAGTAGTACCTCACATGTAATATTCTGAAAGAAAATGTAACAGAAAGCACAACACTTATTATCCAGAAGAAATAGAATAATAAGGAACAAAGACTTAATTAGAGTACAAATAGAATTAGCTCTTGTAACATCCACTGACATTGCAATTACAGTAACCTGTTGCATGCTTGCTCGTGTAAATAAGTTGTATGTGTGGAACAACTGCTCAATATTTAGCACTCAGAATCTTAAAATCTCACATTCACTTAGTCTGCATGAACAAGACTCTCTGAGTTTGGAAAACAAATTAAAATCATACCTTTTTGCCTTTGGCACCAGAAATGGGTGCAAGTGTAGGTTCTGGAATGAAATGTGAAAAAAGAGCAAAAAAGATAACACCTGCAAAAACTGACCGACCAAAAGAACGATATGCTGAGCATAAGACTAGCAGCAAATCCCTGCAAAATGGGAGAAAATATCCAGGCTTCTACTCGGGAGATAGATTATGATTTTAACCTGGTGGGGACCTAATGACAAAGTTTTCTTTTTATAGAGATAATGGAGGGCCTCAAGAGCAGAACATATAGTCAGAGTGGAAAAGAGAGAGAGATTTCAAAAGAATATATATTAGTAAATTTTTAATTTGACTGATAAACTTAAGTATCTGTACTTATAAATGGCATCAAGATGCAGAAAATATCAGCAATCACAATAAAGAACACAAACAAAAATATTGCAGTAAAAGTCATGTGTTATACTCAACACCTTGTTATCATTCAATGTCATTATTTTCACTATAATTTAGCTCAAATTTCAATCACTTTGTCCATTTTCATCAGATTCTTCTATCTCTTCATCACTTTCAATATCATCGATATCATGCGCTCTTTCGATTTCAGCAGTCTCTTTTTCAAAGTCATGTACTTCCAGCTCACCATTTTCATGAAGTAAATGGTCAAGATCATCAGTGACATTTGGAAGTACCGCGGGTAAATCCTCATCTTCTTGGTACAGGATATTTGGAGAATCAATACGGCTTCTAGCTTTTATTTTGCACACTGCCCACCACTCAGTCCTATCTTTTTTTTTTACTGGGATATTCTGCAAAATATACTTGTTGTGCTTGTTCAGCCAACACAAAAGGTTCATAGGCATAGCTCGAGAAACTTTTCTTATGATTGATATCGATTAGACCATAATGATTATGGACCTTCAGCCCTCGGCCCATTGTTGGATCAAACCAATCACATTTGAACAATACGAGAGTAGTTCTTTTCTTTGTCGAATTAGAATACTCTAGTTGTATCACCTCAACGAGCAATCCATAGTAGTCACTTTCATAGTCAATCCAACTTGTTCCTTTGATGCACACACCACTATTCATAGTTGTTTTGTTAGAGCCGTATGTAAGAGTGTCGAACTTATATCCATTCGTAAAATACTGAGGCCATGTTTGCACCCACCTATAAGGACCAGAAGCTAAGTCTTTCAATCGCTCATCAGTTATGTTATTAGTTGCATTAAGAACCTATTAATAAAACAATAAATCAATAGTATGTTTTATTAAATATAAATTTTAAGCCAAGACAAATAAAGACTACGAATTCTTTTATTTAATTGTAATTTACTCACATAAGCTTCAAACCACTTGGCAAATTTACTATTTGTCTCTTTCTCAATTTGCTCGAGGCTAATATTTTCCGAATCCCTTCTTAATTCAGCTTCAAAAATACTACAAGAGTAATAAAATTTTAGTTATGCTAGCCCTTTCATGCAACATATATATATGTATGCACTAAATAGGTAAAAAAAATTAACTTACTGGACGAATTGTTGAACCTCCTCACAATTTAACAGAACATATAAACGTGCTGCATCTCACTCATCATCAGTCAGATACTGACCATCTTTCCCACCACTTGCACGTCCTGGATGCAAAAGATGGACAAACAACCATCAGGTGCATCAACTTCATCTTCATCATCATTTCGAGTAACTTTGTTTAGCCTAGTTTGCACGTTAGGCTGGAAATAATAGGAACTGAAAGTTGAAATTTCTTGAATGATATAAGCTTCACATATTGATCCCTCGACACGAGCTCTATTTTTCGCCTTTTTTTTGTAATTATGTAGCTCCCTATAATTAAAATATAGTTTAGTGTGTTTGTAAGTAAATAAATTAATTATCTAATCAAAGATTAAGTTTAGACTTTTACCGCTCAAAAGGATACATCCACCGAAGCTGAACTGGACCACCAACTATTGCTTCATATGCTAAATGAATCGGCAGATGTTCCATGGGATCAAAGAAACCAGGAGGAAATATTTTCTCTATCTTGCAAATTGTAATTTTTATGCTTTCTTCAAGTTTTTGTAGATCTTCTACTTTTAAAACAGTTGCACATAAACCTTTAAAAAATAAGCTGATCTCTGTTAATGCATTCCAAATTGGCTCAAGCAAAAAATCTCGAAATGCAATTGGTAGCAACCTTTCGAGAAATACATGATAATCATGGCTCTTCATCCTTGATAATTTATAATCTTCCATGTCTACACATCTAGACAAATTGGAGGCATAACCATCTGGAAACCTCAAACTTTTCGCCCATTCACATATTAACTTTCTTTGTTCTTTTGTTAGTGAGTATACTGCCTTTGGCTTCAAAAGTTTCCCTTGATGCTCCTTCAATTCAAGCTCTGGACGATTGCAATAAGTCTGCACATACATTCTAGCTTTTAAATTGTCCTTCGTTTTATCTTTTACATCCATTACTGTGTTAAATATATTATCAAACACGTTTTTCTCGATATACATCACATCGAGATTATGCCCAAGAATATTAGTGTGTCAATATGGTAATTCCCAGAAAATACTTTGTTTTGTCCAATTATGTTGATCCCCAAATCCTGGCAACTTATTCGAGGTGCAATTATCGAAAATCTTTGGCAAGTCACGCACGTTGTTCCAAACTTCTTCACTAGACAACCTAGGAGAAGGAGCAGAGTGCTCAACTCTTCCTTTTAAAAATGATTTTTTATCCCTACGAAATGAATGATCTACTGGCAAAAATTGACGATGACAATCAAAGAATGAAGCCTTTCTTCCATCTTTTAAATGAAATGCCTTACTTTTTCCCATACAACAAGGGCATGCCAAATGACCGTGGGTGCTCCAGCCAGACAACATTCCATAAGCTGAAAAATCATTGATAGTCCACATAAGTGCAGTTCGCATTTGAAAATTTTGTTTCTTATAAGAGTCATAAGTCTCAGCCTCGTCAACCCATAATTGCTTCAATTCATCAATGAGAGGTTGTAAGTATAAGTCTATATTCTTCCCTGGGCTTTTTGGACCAGGAATGAGAAGACTTAAGAACATATACTGGCTACTCATGCACATTCCGGGTGGAAGATTGTATGGTGTGATGATTACTGGACAACAAGAATAAGGATGGGACATCTGCCCATACGGACTAAACCCATCAGCTGCAAGTCCAAGCCTAATATTTTGAGGCTCAACTGCAAATTCAGGATGGCATTGATCAAACTATTTCCATGCCTCTCCATCACTTGGATGACTCATTACCCCAGGTTCTCGACGAGATTTCTGGTGCCATATCATATGTTCAGCAGTCTTTGTTGACATATATAACCTTTGTAATCTCGGAGTTATAGGAAAGTAGCGTAGTACTTTATATGGAACATCCTTTTGCCTTCCACTGCCTCCTCTCTTAGGCTTATAACGTGGTTGACCACACTTGGGACAATTTATTTTGTCTTTGTTATCCTTGTAATATAGGATACAGCCCGTCTCGCATACATCTATCTTTTCATATCCTAGCCCAAGTTTGGCAACCATTTGTTTAGTTCTATAGTAATCATTAGGTAACTTAGCATCTTCGGGTAAGATCTCCTTCAGAAATAGCAAAATTTGGTTATAGCAATTGTCACTCATGTTAAACTCAGATTTAATGTTCAGTAGCCTGCACACCGCTGACAGCGTAGAATGATTAATACACCCATTAAACAATGGCTCTTCTGAAGCTTTTAGCATATCAAAAAATTCTTGAGCATTTCGATTAGGAGGTTGTTCTTCTTCACCATCCAAATCAAATCAATCACTTTCAAAGTTGAAACTAGGACCAATTGCATCCAAGACCATAGTGCGATATGGATTTACTGTTGTCCTGTCAGGACCTATTTCACTTGATTGAGGCCTGGAAATTGGTACAAAAGGCTCCCCATGTGATTCCCACTGATAATAGTTAGGCATGAAACTGTTCCTGTACAGATGTGCTTTAACATCATGAGGTTCAAGAAACCCACTAATGTTTTTACATCTTGAATATGGACACCTTATACTTCTATTAGAAACGAAGTCATGTTGCATTAATGCAAACTCTACAAATTCGTGCACGCCTTCTAGGAACTCAGTAGTTACTCCTTTCCAACTTGGCGCTAGTCTATTATACATCCAGATACGATCAACTCTAAAGGAACTCATGCTTCCTATCTAACAAACAATGACAAAACACTATTTTCAGTAATAATATACTAGTTAGTTAATATTCATAATAAATGAGTAAAAATTTATCCGCACCGGGTGTTTACACCCGACTAATAAATATTTGACAAATGGCAATGTATTTAACTATAACTATTAGTGAATAACTATAGTTAACTATCATCTATTTTGTAATTTTAACTAACAATATAAAATAATTAACATCCAACGGTAACTAAATGCCGGCAACTTATTTACATGTGACTTTTGTTATATTTTTGTTCTTTCGGTTGTGCTTTTGAAATCTTGATGCATACCCAGTTATCCACATCATCTTGTTCTAGTAGTTAAAACTTCCCCTAGAAATATTAAATCTCATAAAACTCCTATGCCACTAAACTCTATCGTTACCAGAATGAATATGAATTTACGTCCATCCTAAGATTAGTTGATTTGAACTTATCATCATATTAATTTATCATACTTATATTTCATTTTCAATATCATAACGTCAACTTAGTTAAGAATATGATATGTGATAGGTAACCAATGTTCTACCTGAATATAATAACCAAAAAAATTGCAATAATGAATTTGTTTTTTCTAAGATGAGAATGTGTGCAACTAGTAGTTAAAAGGATAAAATCATTTAAATCGGGAAATTTTTCTAGCAAAAAGCTTAAGGTACATCTTCATTCACAAACTCAACAAGCGATATAAAGAAGTCAAGGGCGCAACTTTGATTATGTAATTGTCCGTTTAATTTAGCCAACAAAGCATCCAAGGGTTTCCTACAAAGTTTTATTAGTCTACAAAAGTAATCAAGGATTTTCTTAAATGTGTGAATTACACCGTCAAAATTTAAAAGATAAGCTTCTTTTCCCAAATGTTTTAAAATACTAGTACTAAATCATTCTACATGAAAAATTCCAACCAAGTAGTAGTTTTGGAATTGCGGCTTTTGATTGCAATCAATAAATAATAAACTGAAGAAAGAATGACCCAAAGCTTCAGAGTATACCAAAACGCTAGAAGAAGAACAAACGTTGACGACAACCTAACGATTGTAAATGTTAGGCTAATGACTTCGCTTCTTTTTTGTTTTTTATTTTTTTCTTTATTTAAAATATGCCTCTAGACCTTAGTTTGTCTTGTGTGGTTAATTTAACTAAACCGGGTGTAGATACCTAGTGCGGGTAAGTTTTTTACCAAGTAAATGAGATCCAAACCTTCTTATATTATTAGTTCACCAATTTAAACAAATTAACAACACCACAAATAGCAAATTGAGAAGAATTCAAAATCACTGTTTAATTAAGAGAAAAATCACTTAAAGACAACTAGTAGAGGTTGAATTTGTTTTCTATTAGACACATGTTTTTAAGTAAAATTTACTATTTCACCTCAGTTTTGTTTGCTATTAAACCTACAAAGGGCACATAAACTTTTTTTATTTCCAATCATATACAAAAGTATAATATTTTATTAATTTTATTCTTCTTCACTTATCATGTTGCCCTCGTCTAAAATAATTTTACTTGATTTACAATAGTAACAATAAATCTTCATTACTTTCCTCTCAAGCCCGAAAATAGTTGTTCAATAAAAATATAAGGATAACAATTTAATAAACAGCAAATACCAAACAAAACATATAAGTAGGAACACATGGAAATCGTTGGGGAAATTGCCCTCTCTTAATTCCATAGTTAACACAAAATTAAACAATGACAAGAGTTCCTGGTGCGAGAAAGGTACTGATGAACACTCACAATCTTCCACATGTTTGGATTCATTGAATTTTGATGATATTTTGTTAATCAGTATCTTGCTAAAATGAAAAAATTAAATTAAAAGTGATAATTACAGAACAAATTAAACACTCACAACAAACTTCTTTGCACAAATGCTTTAGGTATAAGAGAAATTCTTACCTTCACGGAAGCTTACAAGCGGCAGCGATAATCTGAGTTCTTCCTCCACTGAATTGGAAGATGATAGTTGAGGGTTTATAAAGATGAAGAGACGCGGAAGAGTGCGTGGGTGTTTAGCGGATTTAAAGGAATTGAGATACTGTAATTCTACTAAAATAAGATTACTAAGGATTATAACTTTTAAACCTATCTTTACAAATTTAAGGAAACGGCTGCCTTTAGTTTAGGGATTTCAACCAAAAGTCCAACTAAAATAAGATTACTAAGGATTTTAACTATTAAGCCTATCTTTACAAATTTAAGAAAACGGCTGCCTTTAGTTTAGGGATTTCAACCAAAAGTCCAAAGACCGTAATTAAACTTGTATAATAATAATAATAATAATAATAATAATAATAATAATAATAATAATTTGATTGAGACTAGCTTGGATTCATTGCTACTTTGCTAGCTAAACAACCAAAATTGACAAAAAAGATTAGCGCCATATTTAACTTCCCGCTAAAAGGAAACATTTGTAGCTACTTTTTAGCTAGGGATTAGCCACTGAATGTAATCCTAGCTAAAAGACAAATCTTCCGCAAAAATTTTAGCGCCAAAATAGGATTCCCGCTAATATTTGGCTATAGATTAGCTAAGGAGACTTTCCTAGCTAGTGCATTGCTAGGGATGCGCTACGGACTGTGTCCCTAGCTAAACTACGCTCTTTTTGGAAAAATAAATTTAGCGCCAAGTTAGAATTCCCGCTAAATATTAGCTATAAATTTGGCTAGGAAAAAACTGTAGCTATCATTTAGTAAGGAATAGTCCTAGTTGATTCCTAGCTATTTTGTGACTATATTTTTAATCGAAAAAATTCGCATGGAAATAGGACTTTTCTAGCTACATGCGTAGCTAAATGCTTATATTAGCTAGGGAACTGAAGTCCCACGCTAATTTCCCATGCTAATGGCCTATTCTCTTGTAGTGTAGCACCCCAATTATTTATACAATGGTATTGTTACAACCCCAAATGAACATATAAACATAGTAATGTTACATGGCGATAGACAGGCCTATAATGGGCCCAAGTAAAACAACTAAATATCCAGCCTTGCTGGGCCTTCAACATAGCATACCATATGATCACAGGTTCATAGGGGAGTGCGGCCCCCTTCCAATGAGCCACAACACCAAGTAATGCATCACTTGGGACAACCAGCACAAAACACAACACATGATATGGGAATAAAGCAACATGGATGGCTTGGGGGCTAGAGGAACAGCTAAGGTCAAATCCCTAATGTGTCAGAGTTCACAAGGGCCTCAGATGGACCCTCGAGCAGTGCTCACACTAGGGATACCAACAAAGAGCCTAGGTAGACTTGGCTTACATCCAGCTAAGAATAGGAATTCAGAATACCAAAGAAACAGGTAGGGAGGATGGACAAAAATTCATAGAAGTATCATACAGCACAACTGCTCAAGTAGACAAGCAAATTCAAGCCAGGTTCACATAATCAAAGTACCACATAATTAGTCATTATAGGAATTAGGAGAAGAAGCAGGTTTGTAAAACATAGGTTGACAATTAAAGGTTTAAATTTGGTTAAGTCTAATCTAATGCCATATTAATCTATACTTGAACTCAATAGAAGGATACACATATTGATAACCATGGAAAGGAGAGAACAACAGATGAACCAAGTCATACTGGAAAAAGCATGCTAGCACAAGAGTCATAGAGAATAGAGTGTTTGCCTTTAGAGAATTAGTATAGCATGAAACACGTTTAAACAAGTCTCAGAGTAGTACTACAAAACACTCCAATATACATAGGACCCAGTAAAAGTTCATTCAAGTAAAGGGGTTTCCACAGAGCTAGGGCATTAGCTAATAACAATATGCAAAAAACATCATACAAACACAATATTGAAGCCCAAAATTAACATGTTAAGATGCTACGGAGTCTAGAGCTAATCTTAGGAGATAAGAGATCACAGAATACAAATTATAGTGAAGCATGGCATGAATAGTAGACTATTGTCATGTGTCACAGAATGACATCAATGTTGAACACCATCATAGTTAAATCAAAGTTCAAATACATATGCAGGAAAAGAATTAAACATTATTAGGGTTTAAACACTAACCAGTAGAAGGATTACAAGAGTGCAGAGTATAGAAGCAAAAACCCCAAATCCATGATGCTTCAGAGTTCACAAGAGCCTTGAGAATGGGCTCCGAGCAATGCTTGCACCGGAGGAGGTTATTCAATAGTTTCAGCGAGTTTGAAAGTAACAGTGAGTGAATGAGAGAGTAGTGGAAAATAGTAGTTAGATTCCCCGTCCTCAAAATCTCTTTTGAGAGGGGTTTATATAGTAGAAATCAAACAAGTAAACATGGAACCAAATTATTCAAACACAAATAAGGAAAGATATACTAGAATCAATTAAAATCGGTTGTTTAGGGCATAAACAAAGGGGATTCAGTAAATCAACATGGAATAACAATTATCACACAAATAATACTAAAAATAAAGGAATACAGAAGATTAATTAGAGAACGAGAAAAATCATACCAAAAATCATTTTGAGTCAGATTTAGGGGAAAAAATAAAGTAGAAAATAGGGAAGCATGGCAATTTAAATAGAGATATGGAAAAGAATAGTCAAACACGAAAAAGGAAAAGTATCAATCAAGAACCAGTAAGAGATGAGGGAATATTTCAAACCCTAGTTCAAAAAAGAAGCATGGATAGTCGAAGATCTCACTAAATACGACCATATAGAATGTATATAGATAAAATATCATCCAAATTTCAGAGACTGAAGGCGGTGGAATCCCGCTTGGGTACTAGTACTTGCCAAATTTGGGGCAAGTGCCATATAACATCATAATCTTGCAAGGAATACTGAGGAATCACAGAAAAGGTAAGAAAATCATGGAAGGAATCCATGATTGAGACAGTTTTGGAGAAAGTTTGAGTGAGGCGGCTAGGGTTAGAGGAGATGAGAGTAGAGAGGATTATGAGGCGGCGAGTTCAGAGGGAATGGTTAGGGTTTGGAGGGTTTGGTTAGTTAAAGGTGCGAATTAGATGTGGGCCCTTGATCTTAGAGATCAACGACCAGGATTTGAAAAAAGGGTTGGGTCGGGTTTTGGAAATGGGTATCAACCGGGACTGGGTCGTTTGGTCTTGGGCCAGAGGTAATTGGACTAATTTGGGTCCGAATTTTGGTCTTAAAAGTGTGCTATTATTTATATACACAAAATTTAACAAAAATAATTTATAAAAAATGTTTAATAAATAAATAAAAATATTATTTATGAAATAAAATAATTAACAATAATAATTTATTATTATAAAAATATAAAAGGATATTTTGACACAAATAGTATAGATAAAAGCAATTATATATGAATATAGGATATTATTGCAAAATTAGGTAAATAGCTTAAAAAAGCAAACATAATTATACGAAATAAAGTAAAAATATTATGAAATATATATAAAGATGCAAAATAGTAAGTTGGATGATTAAGTCATCAAAAAATAATTTGAGGGAATAATTAATAATTATTCAAGTAATTTAAATGCAGAAAAAATCTATTTAAAGCTCTAAAAAATATGGAAAATTATAGAAAATGCTTGTATAGTTATAAATTAAATAATGATGCAAAATGATGTTTTGAAAGTACGTATATATTTTGAAAAAATATGAGGGCAAAATTGGGTATCAACGCCACCAATGTAAGCTCACTCGGTTCAAAATCAAGTAGAACTTCTTTCGGGTTGTAATGAATACTTTTGGATTAGGGTAGTATACCATATGGTTAAGTGGTTATACCTTTTATTAAGCACTCCATATTTTCATTTCTTGGCTCACAATTACCAATTCTTTGAGGCATTTTCTTTTTAATGGGGGCTAGAGAGACTTGACATCACTCTTTCTTGTTCATTTCATTCTTTTTCTCTCTTTTATGCTCATGTGAGCGATCATTCCCTCTTTTCAAATCCATCAACTCTTCCACTTATTCTCTTTTTTGCATTTTCTTTTTGTTATTTTTCTTTTCTTGCCTTCTCTTTTCATAGAGATCATTTTTCTTCTCTTTTTTTGTGCCTTGATACTTTTTTCAAATTCCTCATCTCTTCCCAAAACTTATTCTTTAAGCCACTTATTTCACAAGAGTGTTAAGAAAAGTCGGGGTGCCCAGAGAGGATCACGACAAAACGGGTAAAAGTTGATAAAATGGTTATCAAATGAGAAAGGCTAGAGGCTCAAAGGGGGATGACTAGGGATAACGATATTGGTTAGCAATAGAAAGCTCAAACGGGCCAAGGAAAGCCTACAATTATTTCTTAAACCAAGAAAAACTTAGGATTTTGCCTTGAAGCACATTCGGGGCAAGTTCTGGACCATTCGCACAAATACTTGGACTAGCGATAATTCATCTCACCCCTCATGCAGTTAGATTGTAAAAAAGGATAGATTCGAGAGCCTACAACAACCACATTCAAGATTAAAGATCACTATGGTCCAATAAACTACTCGATGACTAACAAAGATAACTCAAGAGTAAATGTCACAAACTAGAGCTATTTCTTTCAAAACCCTTATCTTTACCCATAAGCACGTAGTTAAGTGTGTTGGTACCAAATGAAGCATGATTAACTCTTGGAGAATGAATTGATTAGGCCTTTTTATTCATTACTACTACTATTATTATTACCTCAACATAAAAATGTACTTATTCCTTAAGAAGGTTATCACGTCATCCATCATTGGGACGAGTCACCTGGTTCACACAAAAACTACCTTTGGAAAGAATCATAGCGTTAAGAAAACCAAAGGCTTATTATCTACGAAAGCATACAAAGAAGCTACCTAACAAAACAAGAACTAAAGTGGAAAAATAAAGAAGCAAATGAACAATAACTACTAAAGAAAAATAAAGAAGCTTATGAACACTAACTACTAAAGATAGATAAATAGAAATAAGAAAAGAAAGAGTATCATCAAATTATTGCAGACTAAATGTATTCAAAGTGTGTCAATGTATCAAATAAACTCCACCTCCCCCCCCCCGAATAAAAGTAAGCATTGTCCCTAATGCTTAGCAAAATAAGAGTGAAAGAAGAGAGGGTGAAGAAAACTCCCTAAGGATCCTTGGACATCTCAGTGTCCCCGCAATATCATCTCCCTCGGGGTTAGCCAACTGAATCTCATCATCGCCATATATAGGCATGGCGGGAGTGGAAAACATCGCATGCACTGCCTTAATAGTGTCGGCAGCAAGGTCTGGCTCCTCAGACTGGCCAGCGGGTGCTACTGGTGTAGACGGTGTTGATGGATCTGAGACGAAGTTGGTGCAGATCTAGTAACATATCAAAAGGAAGGTCCCCACTGTAGTAAGTCTAGTCACCTCCTTTCTGAGCTTGTCCACTAATTTCTTGGTTGCCTAGGACTTCCTCATCTTCTTCACTTCCTTTCGCAGCTCCTCGATAACTGACCCGTATTGTACCAAGGTGTCCATGATCGTCTTATGGTTGTCCAGAGTCTTCTTAGCATCTTATCAATGTCAAATAGGGAATGTGGTGCATGTGTAGTGGCCTGCACTACAACAGTACTAGATAAGTCAGACAACTTTGTAGTAGCTATCTGCATCTAGTTGTTGAGACTCGCTAATATTTGGGAGACTCGTAGTGTAGATAATGGAGTTGTGGGCATAAGCATTAGCCTCAGAGTTGCCCTAGCCGTTGTGGTAGGAGTTGAGGATAATGGTAGAGGCATAGCAGCATCACTGGAAAAAGGCTCAGAAGAGGTGGATGAAAGATCAGCTGTCTCATAAACTACCACTGCTGGCTCATCAGACTGGCATGTGTTGGTAGAAGGCTGAAATTTCTTCTTTGGTTGCTAGAATCCATCAATGAATACCAGTTGAATGGCTTCTTCGGCTTCACCTTGGAGTCAAAATCTCTTGACCCTACCTTTGCATCAGTGAGGTACTCTGTGATAGTATTGGGATAAGGGTAGGCCGGGCTATCCTATGGTGCTATCAATGAAATGTTGGTCGACATCTGTCTGAAATGAAATAGATAGAAAATATAACAAAACGAAGACTTCGGCTGCTGCAGTACAATTCAGAAGGGCAGCTCATCATAAATCTCGTAGCGGGGATCAAATATGTGTGCCGGACTGGTAACCAGATGTACCTGCCTCAGATCCTGTACATTTAAGTACAGAAGTGTAGCATGAGTACATAAGCAATATGTACACAGTAAGTATCCAGTCTAACCTCGAAAAAGTAGTGACGAGGAGTCGACTTTGACACTTACTATGGACTAACAAAAATATATTAAAATTTTATACTAAGCATGGATTTCATGAATAATACTGAAAGAACAATAACAGGAAATAATAAATTCTCATTTCAAAAATATTAAATCCCAAGTTTAGTTTCATCATTTAACAGCTTGCATTTCAAGACATTTAAGCAATATAAATTATGAATAGTTCTAAAGAATTATCATGCGCAAATTATGCCGAGGTCGTACGGCCCGATCCAACATACTATTTAAACTATGCACTGTCGAGAGTCGAATGACATGAACCACAGATGCATCTATCTGCTACCGAGGCACTTGGGCCGCTCCACAAATAGAGAACATTTCAAATAAAGTACAAATTCTCATTTATAGGCAACTGTTCCATTCGCAACTTCAAGTAAGTGAATTTTTACCTTTTACAATTCTTTTATCAACTTCCAATAGGACTTAAGAGATAAATAAACAAGTAGGGGTGTAAACATTTCAAGTATAGCATGATATGGGTCCTAGACTACCCACACAATAACATAATTAGTAGCTACGTACGGACTCTCATCACCTCGTACATACGTAGCCCCTACAAATAGGTACACATATTTATTTAATTCACCTACGGGGTAAATTCCCTCTTACAAGGTTAAAAAGGAGACTTAACTCGTCTCAATGCCTACTTTCCGGTCCAAGATATGCTCAAACACTCAAATCGGTGCCGAACAATCCAAAACCATTCAAATAATGTATAAACTAATCAATATATGTTCAAAACTTCATATTCTAACTATTTAAGTGATTACCCAACCCTAAATGTAAGTTTCCTAAAATTCACCCTCAGGCCCACATGCCTGGATTCCAGAAATGTTTGAAGAAAGTTGTTACCCATAACCTCATGAACTCAAATATATAATTTTTACAAAATTCCATAATGATTTTCGTGGTTAAATATCATTTTTATCAAAAACCTAGGTTTTACATCTAGCCCATGAATTTAATAAATTTACATGTTAAAATCTACCCATAATCTATGTATTAAACTCACATTAGGTGGGAATTCCTTACCCCCAATAGCTAGGTTGAAATATCCCTTTTTGAAGCTCTAAAAATCGCCCAAGTGTGTGAAGAATGGGAGAAAAATGCCTAAGTCTTGTGTTAAATGAACCTTTCTGCCCAGTGATTTTCCTGCCTGCGGTGCCTTGGCCGCATTTGCGGAAAAATCCTTGTCGGTGCGCATTTTTCCTTACCTAGCCAAGCTCCGCATCTGCGGACAAAAGGGATTGCATCTACGCACCTTCTGCATCTACGACCACTGTTCTCGCACTTGCGGTTGCGCAGGTGCGCCAAAACTTCTGCACTTGCGGATGGCTGGGCTGCCCTCACTAGTTCGCTTTTGCGCCTCATGGTTTGCACCAGCGAGCTCGCAGCTGCGGCCAACCAAGTGCAGGTGCGATTATGACATCAGTTGGGAGATTCAATTGTTGCTCCAAGATTCAACTTGGTTCAAGCCTCGTCCGATTGACACTCGGGGCCCTGGGTGCCCCCCCAAACGTACCAACAAGTTTGAAATCATAAAACGGACTCGCTCGAACTCTCAGAACGCCCGAAACAACATTAAAACTAACAATCACACCCCAAAACTAATTGAATCAAACTTATGAACTTCAAGTTCTTCAACTTACTTCCAATGCGCCGAAACGTACTTAAACTACCCGGAATAACACCAAATTTTGCTTGCAAGTCTTAAATGACATTACGGAACTATTCCAGATCTTGAAATTCCGTTTGGACCTCGATATCACCAAAACTAACTCCAAACCTAATTTAAAGAATTTCTAAAATCTTCAAAGAATCAACTTTCACTATTAAGCGCCAAAATGCCCTCGGGTCATCAAAAACCTGATTCGAACATACGCCTAAGTCCGAAATCATCATAAAAAACTATTAGAACCGTTAAATCCCAATTTTGAGGTCGTTTACTCAAAATGTTGACCGAAGTCAAACTTGGCCTTTTAAGGCCAACTTAAGGAACCAAGTGTTCCGATTTCAACCCGAACCCTTCCAAATTCCAAACTAACCATCCCCGCAAGTCATAAAACAATAAAAGCAAATACGAGAAGTCTTATTTAGGGGAACAAGGTTCCAGAAAGCAAAACGACCGATCGGGGCATTACATTCTCCACCTCTTAAACAAACGTTCGTCCTTGAACGAGTTTAGATTCATACCTATAGTGCTAAATAAGTGTGGTTATCTGCTCCGCATGTCCTCCTCGGACTCCCAAGTCACCTCCTCGACTGGTTGGCCCCTCCACTAAACCTTTACTGCGGAAATCCTCTTGGATCTCAATTGGTGATCCTGTCTAGCAACAATGGCAATTGGTCCTCCTCATAGCCTAGGCTCTCATCTAACTGAATAGTGATGAAGTATAGCACATGTGATAAGTCGGCATGATACCTCTGGAGCATAGACACGTGAAAAACCGGATGAACTCCTGATAGGATGGGAGGTAAAGCAAGATCATAAGTAACCTCCCCAACTCGCCTCAACACCTCAAATGGGCCTATAAACCTTGGACTCAGCTTGCTCTCCTTCCCAAATCTCATAATACCATTCATCGGCGAGACTTTCAAAAGAACCTTCTCGCCTACCATAAATGATACACCAGATCTGCGTAACTCTTATGGATGGACTGTGTTGTATGATGTCGCCCCTAAATTAATTCACCATTTCCAAGGCATCCTTTACCAAATCAGTACCATATAACTTAGCCTCACTGGGCTCAAACCACATGATGGGAGAACGACATCACCGACCATATAGAGCCTCAAATATAGCCATCTTTATGATGGACTGATAACTGTTGTTGTAAGCAAACTCGACCAGAGGTAAGAATCGATCCCACTTCCCTTCAAAGTCAATCACACATGCTCTGTGAATGTCCTCCAGGGTATGAACTGTCCACTCAGACTGCTCGTCGGTCTGTGGATGAAATGTTGTGCTGAGCTCTACACGGGTTCCCAACTCACTCTGTACGGCTCTCCAGAAATGTGAATTAAACTGAGGGTCTATATCTGTATGATGGAAACAGGCACACCATGCAATCGAACTATCTCCTGAATATAAATTTGGGCCAACCTCTCTGAAGTATACGTAGTCACAACCGGAATGAAATGTGCCGACTTGGTCAACGTATCAACAATGACCCAAATTGTATCAAACTTTCGCAAAGTCTGTGGCAACCCAACTACGAAGTCCATAGTAATACGTTCCCACTTCCACTCAGGTATAGTCATCTGTTAGAGTAGGCCACCTGGCCTTTGGTGCTCATACTTAACCTGCTGACAATTTAGGCACCTAGATACATACTCAAATATGTCTTTATTCATCCGCCGCCACCAATAATGTTGCCTCAGGTCACGATACATCTTCGTAGCACCCGGATGAATGGAATACTTCCATTCCGAGAACTGTATGCCTCCTCTAGAATCCTCTATCTCAAACCATCGACATTAGGAACGCATAGATGACCCTGGAGTCGCAGAACACCATCCTTGCTGATAGAAACCTCCTTGGCACCACCCTGTAGTACCGTCTCTCTAAGAACCATCAAATGCGGATCATCAAACTGTTGAGCCTTGATTTGCTAAAGTAGTGAAAACTGAGCAACAATGCATGCAGGAACTCGACTGGGCTCTGAAATATCCAACCTCATAAGTCTGTTAGCCAAGGACTGAATGTCCAAAACTAGTGGCCTCTCCTCTGCTTAAATGAATCCCAAGCTACCCATACTCTCTGCCTTTCTGCTCAAGGAATCCGCAACAACATTTACCTCGTCCGGATGATAAAGAATGGTGATGTCATAATCCTTCAGTAACTCAAGCCATCTACGCTGCCTCAAATTGAGATCCCTTTGCTTGAACAAATGTTGTAAGCTATGATGATCAGTGTAAACCTCACATGACACCCCATAAAGATAATGCCTCCCGATCTTAAGAGCATGAACAATCGCGGCTAACTCTAGATTGTGCACATGGTAATTTTTCTCATAGATCTTCAGCTGATGTGAAGCATATGCAATAACTCGCTCCTCTTGCATCAATACACATCCCAAACTGATGCGTGAAGCGTCGTAACACACCGTATACATCCCTGAACCAAAAGAAAACACTAGAACTGGTGTTGTAGTTAAAGCTGTCTTGAGCTTCTAAAAGCTTGTCTCACAATCATCTGACCAACTGAATCGAGCACCCTTCTGGGTCAATCTAGTCAAAGGTGCTGCAATGGATGAGAAGCACTCCACAAACCGGTGATAATAACCTGCTAACCCCAAGAAACTCCTAATCTCAGTCGCCGAAGTAAATGAGGCCAACTCTAAATTGCCTCAATCTTATTGGGATCCACCCTAATACCCTCGCCTGATACAACATGCCCCAGGAATGCCACAAAATCTAACCAAAACTCACACTTGGAGAACTTAGCATATAGCTTCTGTTCCAGCAAGGTCTGAAGCACCACTCTCAAATGCCGCTCGTGCTCCTCCATACTACGCGAGTAGATCAAAATGTCATCAATGAAGACAATGACAAACAAATCAATATAAAGCCTGAATTCCCTGTTCATTAAATCCATAATGTCGTTGAGGCATTAGTCAAGCCGAAGGACATCACTAGAAACTCATAATGGACATATCTAGTATGGAAAGCAGTCTTCGGAACATTCGAGTCCCGAATTTTCAACTGATGGTACCCTGATCTCAAGTCAATCTTAGAGAACACCCTAGCACTCTGCAACTGGTCAAACAAATAATCAATATGCGGCAATGGGTACTTGTTCTTGATGGTGACCTTTTTCAACTGGCGGTAATCAATGCACATCCGCATAGTCCCATCTTTTTTCTTCACAAATAACAGTGGTGCACCCCAAGTTACTCCTCAAGCTACTCCTTCAACTCTTTCAGAGCCATACGATATGGTGGGATAGATATAGGCTGGGTACCTGGAGCCATGTCAATACAAAAATCGATATCACGTTCTAGTGGCATGCCAGGAAGGTAAGAAGGAAACACATCGGTGAACTCCCAAACTACTAGCACTAAATCAATCGCTAGAGACTCTACGGTGGTATCCCGAACATAAGCTAGATAGGCCAAATAACCCTTCTTGACCATATGTCGAGCCTTCATAAAAGAGATAACCTGACTAGATGTACTAACCGACGAATCTAGGCAATTCTAGCATCACTAAGGTAACAGTCTTGGCATGACAATCAAGGATGGTGTGATATGGGGATAAGCATTCCATGCCCAGGATGACTTCAAAGTCGGTCATATCAAGCAACAAAAGGTCTGCTCTAGTCTTGTAACCATAGATTGTGACCACACAGGACCGGTAGGTCTGATCCACAACAAAGAAGTTGCCCACAATAGTGGATACATAAACTAGAGTACCCAAGGACTCACGAGGAATATCCAGGAAATAAGCAAACAGAGATGACACATATGAATAGGTAGACCCTGGATCAAATAAAACTGAAGCATACCTACCGCAGACAGAAATAATACCTGTGATCACGGCATCTGAGGCCAGTGCATCTAGTTTGGCCGGAAAAGCATAGAACCTAGCTGGAGTGCTGACTGGATTGCCTCCGCCTAACTAAACGTTAGCTGGCTAACCTTCCGCTGCATGCCATCCACCTCTAGGATGTCCCCTACCCGCCTGCCCTCCGCCTCTAGGAGGTCGGACGGCTGGTTCTGTAGTCATGGGCTGCTAGCCCCGCTACAATGCCTTACCCCGAAGCCTGGGACAGAATCTCTACACATGACTGAGATCTTTGCACTTGAAACAACCTCTAGGTACGGTGATCTGCTGTCATGAAGCTGATCCTAATGGCCTGAAGACCCACTGGAAGAACCTGAATAGCTGGTAAGCAGTATGAACTCTCTGGCATGGCACTGAAATAGGAGCTGGAAGAACCCTAGTGGCCTGAGTACCCATTGGGAAAACCCTGAATGGCTAGTAGGTGGTAAGAACTCTCTAGCATGGCGCTAAAATAGAGTCGTGCCGGAGGACCCCGAGGAGGTGATGGTGCTGGATATATGGGCTTGCTAGGCTGACCTCAGCCCCCAGCCAGGGCACCTCTAAACTCCACAGAATAATGGATCGTCTTGTCCCTCTGCATCTTCTCTCTACCTCTCAAACGATAACCCTCAATCCTCCAAGCTATCTCCACTACTAGGTGATAAGAAGTCCTCATATCAACCTCCGAGCCATAGTAGCCTAAATACCTAAGTGCAATCCAGTAACAAACCTCCGCATTCTCTTTGCGTCAATAGGAAGTATCATAAGTGCATGGCGGGACAACTCAGAGAATCTCGCTTTATAATCTTTCACAAACATTTGACCCTGTTGGAGTTACTCAAATTGAAACCGCAATGTTTCCCTCTGAGAGGGTGGAATATACCTCTCCATGAATAGGCGTGTGAGCTGGTCCCAAGTCATGGGAGGAGAACCTACTGGTCTGCCAAGAAGATAAGACTACCACCACCTACGGGCCCTGCTGAAAAGTAGTGAAATCCACCCCATGAGACTCTAATATCCTTATGTTGTGTAGTTTGTCCCTGAACCGATCAATTAAGTACTGGGGATCCTCATGTCGCTCACCCCTGAAGACAAGAGGGAGTAGCCTAATCCATCTATCTAATAGATTATACAGCTCGGTGGCCGCAACTGGTCTAGCTCAGGTGCAGCTGCTGCAACAGGTTGGGCTTCTCCCACAAGTAGTGCCACCAGGGTCTGATATACGGCAGTTGCATGCCATGAAGCCTGGGTAGTAGAGGTCTATGCTTCCCCTCCCACCTGAGATATGCCTGGGTCTGCTGGAAATAAACCAGCCTGAGTCATAGTGTCCATGAACTGCAGCATACGGCCCATGACCTCCTAAAAGCCCGAGGCTGACATGAAATCCCTCAGGGCTGGCTCTACTGTGGGCACCTCGCCCTGCCCCTCAACTATGGGATCCGCCACTGGATCCGCTGGTGGTGCAACTAGGCAGCTCTGGGGCATCCTTGTCCCCTACCTCGGGTTAGTGCCCTCCCCCGACCTCTGCCACAGCCTCTAGCAATAGCGGGAGCAGCTTATCCCGGCTTCAGAACATCTTCCGTGTGTGTTCTTACCATCTGTGAGAGTATAGAAGAAATAAACTTAGTACACCATCAACTGCACGATAGGAGATGAATAAAGAGTAGTTTCCTAACACCTTATAACCTCTTGAAGATAAGTATAGACGTCTCCACACTGATCCACAAGACTCTATTAGGTCTGCCCATAACTTGTGAGACCTATGTGAACATAGTGCTCTGATACAATGTTGTCACAACCCAATTATCGCTTAGGCCATGATGGTGCCCAGCACCGTTGCTAGGCAAGCCAACGGTGAACAATCTAGTGATTTCAATTTTTAATAAGTTTTCAAATAGCTAACGTTCCTTAAATTTTAAGAACTTAATGAATAACTGGTATTAAAGTGATCAAAACGAAAGCAGCTAAATAAAATCATAACCATAGAAATACAACCCAAAATCATAAGTCTACTAATGTGTGTGCCAAGACGGGGTGTCACAAGTATATGAGAATTATAGTAGAATACACAAAAGAATACTAGTCTACTGTCTAAAATGAAATAGACACAAAATATAACAAAAGGGATAGTTCGGCTGCTGCAGTATGGCTCGGAGGGGCAGCTCACCATAAATCTAGTAGCGGGGATCAAATATGTGTGCTGAACTGCTAATCAGATGTGCCTGCCTCAGATACTATATAATTAAGTACAGAAGTATAGCATGAGTACATAAATAATATGTACCCAGTAAGTATCCAGTCTAACCTCGAAGAATTAGTGACGAGGGGTCGACTTTGACACTTACTATGGGCTAACAATAATATATTAAAATTTTATACAAAGCATGGATTTCATGAATAATACTAAAAGATCAATAACATGAAATAATGTTTTCTCCTTTCACAAATATTAAATCCCAAGTTTAGTTTCATCATTTAACAACTTGCATTTCAAGGCATTTAAGAAATATCAATTATGAATAGTTCCAAAGGATTATCATGTGCAATTATGCCGAGGTTGTACGACCCGATATAACATAATAACTAAACTGTAAATTGTCGTGGGTCGAATGACACGAACCATAGATGCATCTATCTACTACCAAGGCACTCGGCCGGCTCCACAAATAGAGAACATTTCAAATAAAACACAAATTCTAATTTATAGTTAAGTGTTACATTCGCAACTTCAAGTAAGTGAATGTTTACCTTTTACAATTCTTTTATCAACTTCCAATATGACTTAAGCGATAAATCAACAAGTAGGGGTGCAAACATTTCAAGTATAGCATGATATGTGTCCTAGACTACCCAGACAATAACAAAATTAGTAGCTACGTACGGACTCTCATCACCTCGTACGTACGTGGCCCTCACAAATAGGTACACATATTTATTTAATGCACCTACGCGGTTAATTCCCTCTTACAAAGTTGAAAAGGAGACTTACCTCGTCTCAAGGCCTACTTTCCGGTCCAAAATTATGCTCAAACCCTCAAATCGGTGCCGAGCAATAAAAAACTATTCAAATGATGTATAAACTAATTAATATATGTTTAAAAGTTCATATTCTAACTATTTATGTGATTACTCAATCCTAAATGTAGGTTTCCTAAAATTCACCCCGGGGACCACTTTCCCGAATTCCGAACATTTTCGAAGAAAGTTGTTACCCATAACCTCATGAACTCAAATATATGATTTTTACAAAATTTCATACCAATTTTCGTGGTTAAATCTCATTTGTATCAAAAACCTAAGTTTTCCGTTTATCCCATGAATTCCACAAATTTACATGTTAAAATCTATCCATAATCTATGTATTAAATTTACATTAGGTAGGAATTACTTACTCCCAATAGCTAGGTTGAAATCTCCTTTTTTAAAGCTCTAAAATCAACCAAGGGTGCGAAGAATGGGAGAAAATGCCTAAGTCCCGTATTAAATGAACCTTTCTGCCCAGCGATTTTCGCACCTGCGATGCCTTGGCCACATCTGCAATCCCACACCTACGGAAAAATCCTCACAGGTGTGCATTTCCCCTTACCTGTCCAAGCTCCACATCCGCGGACAAAAGGGACCGCATCTGTGCACCTTCCGCATCTGCGACTACTGTTCTCGCACCTGCGGTCGTGCAGGTGCTCCAAAACATTTGCACCTACAGATAGATGGTTGCCCTCACTCGTTCATTTTTGCAGCTCATGGCTCGTACCTGCAAGCTCGCACCTACGGCTAACCAAGTGCATGTGTGATTATGACAGCAACTGGGAGCTTCATCTGTTGCTCCAAGTTTCAACTTGGTTCGAGCCTCGTCTGATTGACACTCGAGGCCCCTAGGGCCCCGCCCAAATGTATCAACAAGTTTGAAATCATAAAATGGTCTTGCTTGAACTCTCAGAACGTCGAAACAACATTAAAATTAAGAATCACACCCCAAAACAAATTGAATCAAATTTATGAACTTCAAGTTCTTCAATTTACCTCCAATGTGCCGAAATGTACTTAAACTCTCTGGAAAGACAACAAATTTTGCGTGTAAGTCTTAAATGACATGACAAACTATTCCCAATCTTGTAATTCCGTTTGGACCTCGATATCACAAAAATGCGCTCTTAAACAAATTTAAAGAACTTCTAAAATCTTCAAAGAATCAACTTTCACTATTAAGCGCCAAAACGCCCCCTGGTCATCAAAAATCCAATTCGAACATATTCCCAAGTCCAAAATCATCATACGAACCTATTGGAACCGTCAAATCCCGATTCCATGATCGTTTACTCAAAATATTGACCGAAGTCCAACTTGGCCTTTTAAGGCCAACTTAAGAAACCAAGTGTTTCGATTTCAACCCAAACCCATCAAAATTCCAAACTAATAATCCCCGCAAGTCATAAAATAGTAAAAGCACATATGGGAAGTCTTATTTAGGGAAACGGGGTTCTAGAAAGCAAAATAACTGGTCAGGTCATCACAAAACCTCACCTTAAGATAGCGCACTTTGGTCAACTTCGTCCCTTTCTTTATATGAGCAACATCTGCATAGAACTCTCAGATGAGGTATTCTTATGCTCCACTCTCTGAGTGAACCACATCCAACCCTTTCATGCTCTGAACTACCTCAATATTGTCGGGTTGTATGTCTCTAAATCATTCAATAGAAATTGTCTTTGAAGAGTCAAATACCTTACTGGCCACCATATACGAAAACTAGTGAAAGCCGCCAAGCTGAAAAACCTATCCTTCCAGACTTCCTTCTTCTTATATCTCTCCATACATATGGTTGTACCATCTCCCCATTCACCATCATCAGGGATATCATCTATAATATGTGACTGTGGGACTGGTGTAGTTGATGGCTCAGATGTTTGGCTAGCACTCTCCGACCCCTCGAAGATGTTGTGAGATGAAGAAGACTCATCCCTGAAGTTGGTACCTCCCTTGTGGCCTCGACTGTGTGGCAGTCTGCTCCTCCTGCACAGAGGCTGAGTTGCCCTCTAACACTTCCCTAGACGGGACATAGGAGCTAGACTCGGAGAGGTCTGCACCTCTCCCTCTACCAACTGTGGTTTTCTTTCTGATTGACTTAGGTTGGCCAAAGGGCAAGGTACCTCTACCATGACCCCGAGAAGATTCACCCTTTCATTTTGAAGTGTCGCCTCGGCCTCTCGATCAAACCATTTTCTGTACTAAAACAAAGAGGATTCTTAGTTGCATTTTATTGTTCAACTTATTCAAGACATATGCAGGTAAGGGAGAAACAATTGTTCACAATAGGGAGATAAATATAACACATGTCTGTAGGTAAAGGGGTTTGTGATCCACATATATCTATTGTGCGACCGCAGAAAGGAAGTGTGGTCTGTACATTTTAACTTGTGGCCACACTTCTGACTCTAAAAAATGTTGACTCTGATGATGGAGATGTCACTACCTAAATTGGAGAGTCGCCACGGGCACTTGGCGCCTTAGTCAACCGAGTACTAATGTAAAGTATCTTTCTTATCACACCATCATGGGTAAATGGGCTAGAAGGATCGTCATGAGATAATCGGAATAAAACATAAGAGAATATTAGACATAGGATGACCCAACATAATATATAAGCTTATGCATGTACATGCGGCCCTCTTAGGCTAACATGATCATTTCTACACTCAAAACATTGGCCACCAAGGCCATACAAGTGTCCATATATATGATATTTGTCTACAAGCATCTAAGAGTACATAAATGTCATAAAGGTTGGGATAGGACTCTGCCATACTAATCAATACTTGTCCAAATCATACTAACCAAATAGGCAACTCAGGAGCAAGTGGAGTGCACCAACACTATCATTGAACTGATAGTCAACTAGGAAGACTGTCAACCTATCTATTGGGACCTGTGAGTATGAAAAGAAGCATCCCCAGGTAAAAGGGATGTCAGTACGAATAAAGTATCGAGTATGTAAGGTAGGAAAACATAAATAAGAACAATAATATAAAGAGAGATATAAGATATACAACCTATAGCATCTGAGTGCCTTTGAGGGCTACTGACATAAAATGCATGATACATGTTTATACATAAACTTTTAAAAACATACGCCTTTGTGGGCATCATCATCATCAAATCATATCCAACCTCGAAGAGGACTCGGTAAAAATATACCCAGCCATCATAAGGGTTGGTAGAATCGTACCGACCACATGGAGCTCGGTAAAACCCAACTAATTGTGGTTGCATAATAGGTACCATACCCGGTGGACTATAGCGCATCTTAGTAGAGTAAAGTAGATGCATATATAATGCATGTTGGACTCACGGAATCATGTTCTAAACCTTTTAGAGTGATGTAAGGTCATTGCAGCTTCCATTAATGTTATGGACATCATACCATCAAAATGAGCCTCAATAGAATTCAAGCATTGTACATACATGCTTAGAATAACTTTATAAGGAAAGAACAACATGGACAACCTTAGTTGCTAGAAGTAGATTCGTTATGAAATAGTGTATCATTTACGTTCATTTCACTTTAGATGATGCCAAAAGAAAGAAGGAAGTTCCTTAACATACCTTTGCAATCTTCTCTCCAATCATCAACCAAGCTCAATATGATCTTCTTACGTCTACAATGAGTAAACTAACTTCGTCATCATCATATAAGTGTTGTAACTCTCATATTTCAAAAAACATATTCTACAAGAAAACAGATAGCACTTCCCATGTTTTTACTACATCCCATAAGTTACAAAAAGTCACCAAACAGCTCAAACAATAAATAATATAATTCACTATAAGCTCTTCGATTATTTCAACAACCATTTTGAGCGGCAAGCTCGATTTATGATTAACACAATATAGTTTGAATCCAATTTCTTTTCCATGAATCTTACTACAACATCTATAACATCATACTTATGCTTACCGTATCATTTATAGCCCAAAATATCCTAAGAATAATCTTCAAAAATAGTCTACACATCTAGCACCTTTACCTTTATCGTCAACCTCTTATTTTTTATGTTATCTTCTTCAATAATCTTATGTAGCACATAGATAATCTTAGTAACAACATCCATAATATAATCAAACTATTTATAACAATTTCTAGCCAAAACAAACTATATATATAGCCTCAACACAGTCCACTAAAAGAGATAAAGATTCTTTATGCCATGTCAATTACTATAGTGAAGATTTCTTCTCAAAAAATTCAACCAACACATGATAAACCTTAAGCACAACAAATAAAATGATTTACTTACATTAGACAATAGATATAACTTGAATCCCCAGCTGGTTTAGATCACAACAACCCTCAATCACACAACAACATTATACGAGTTGTATTTTCTTCTTGAATCAACTTTTGTGTTCAAGTTGGTGTGTAAACACTTGTATTTATCCTTGAAATTGTAATATATATATGAGGGAGGGACTTATTATTACCTTAATCAACAAGAACTACACGAAATATGAGGTTACTTAACTTGAAGAATCCTCCAAAACAGCCATAAGGTTAAGGAAGCAAAACTAGCAAATAATTCGGGTTTCTCGGCAACAGATTCACTTTGGAAGACTAGAAATCACCTAGGTTTGATATGAAAACCTTGGGAGAGTATTTTAAAGAACTTAAACCACTTTAAACAACTCCCCACACTAGCTAGAACCAGACCAAAATCAGCAACCATAAGAAGAACAAGAAACTCACTAGCGTTACGGGATTCCCGACACTTGATTTGTATTGTGTGCCCTTGGTTTGGTTCTTAGATCATGAGAGAAATTTTAGAGAGATTTTTTTACTTGTCCATGGTCTTAAGAGAGTGAAAATAATGAGTTAAAATGGGCTTTAGGCGTCACATATATATCAAGATATATCAACCACCTAAGTGGGACCTATAGGTAGCTGCTTGCGCAATCTAGCAAAAATATGAATATCTCTTTACTTCGATATTGTATTGATGAATGGTTTAATGATTTAGAAACTAGACTCATATATATTCAATTTGGTAGTTAGATCATATAATAATTCCAAGTATATTAGGAGAAAGCTAAGCTACATTTGACCTAAATTTCAGCATATTTATGAATGTATCTTGTGATGACCTTTGCAAACTTTTGTTCCACAACTCGCTTGACTTCAAAATATAACACAAGACTATCATACGACTAAAATAACTCATAAAATAACCTCCTTATATTGTTAAGAACCCTAGTCTCACCCTAAAATTACATGTTATAACATTCCAACTTATCGATTTTCGACGAAACTTATTTTATTCAATTCGTTTAGATTCTAAGCCTTCCAACCCTCTTGGTACTTGGTATTTATGATCTTAAGTATTTGTAACCTCCATGGTAACATGATTAGCTTACTCAATAAAATTTTCAAAGATGGTTTCATTTCTGATCTTACATCAATTGGCTTACGACGTACTCTTACATAAAACATGCGGTGTAACAATAGAAATGGTTGATCTGCGGCTGTAAAGAGAAATCTGTGGTCCACACATTTGAACTTGCGGTCGCAGATTCCTTCTTCACTGAGCTACAAATTTTGCTAATCTACGGTCCGCACAAATTCTAGTGCGGTCATAGATTTCAGAAAGTTACGAGCAGACTACTTTTTTGTCTACTTAGGTCTTTCAATTTCTCGCACAAATATACATGGAAACACTGTAAAAACATGAAATTTCACTAACTGAAAGCCCATTAGAGCATGTATTAAGTTTACCCATTTCATATCTACCCCACATGGATAAATAGTTGAACTCTAATAACATATGACCTTAAAAGAACTAAAAATCTTTAAAAAAAAAACTAACACAAAAATTTAACATGAAATTGAAGCATACCAGATAGAGTGAGTGTAATGAGTGAATAATCAAGGTGGTTGTGTGTGAGGATAGTTAGAAATCTCCAAGAAAATCAACAGAGCAACAGTGTTTTGATCAGAGAGGGAAAAGTGTAAAATGAGGTCTTGTTCTATTTATACCAACTATTTGAGAAGGAGAAAGAGGAGAGTGCGGCCGCACATTGTCATGTGCGGTCCACACTCTATCACCTAGGCAAATATTCTCAGAATCCAATATGCAGTCCGCACATTTTGGGTGCAGTCGCATATCGACCTCCACACTAACAAGATCAAACTTTATAGAGTTGGTATTCTGACACTTTTTGAATATTTCAAATGTGCAGTCCGCAAGAGAAATGTATGGCCACAATGCTCTTGTCACGACCCAAAACCAACCCGGTTGTGATGATGCTTATCGTGAAACTAGGCCAGCCGACACAACTCTTGAATCAACCGTTATTCAATAAAAGTAATTTTTATACCATTTATTATTCAATAATCTCATAATGTAAATATAAAAGAATAGTGTGGAATAAATGCACAAGCCCGACATCGGGGTGTCACTAGTCATGAGCATCTACTAAAATCTAAATACAACGAAAAGTCTGAAAGATGTACTAAATACAGTCTAATGAAAACAAGAGGGAGAAAAGCTATGCTGCGAATGCTAGACAGCTACCTTGCTAAAACTCTGATGACTCCACCTCTGAGCGATCAACACCCACTACCGGGTTCAAAAATACCTGAATCTGCACACAAGGTGCAGGGAGTAATGTGAGTAAACCAACTCAGTAAGTAATAAAAGTGAGTGAAGACTGAGCAGTAAGAAATCACATAAACCACATCATAGCACCACAGTGATTATAGCATATTTCCAAAACAGGATACCATTCAAATCATTTCGTTAAACTTCCAACTTCAGTAAAATACTTTGGAAAATATCTTTCTAACCTTTTCAATAGAGGTTTAATGAAATATATATATATATATATATATATATATATATATATATATATATAGTGAAAGTGATAAAAATCATAATCGGCCCCTCGGACAAAGCATAGTTCGTATACAGCCCCTCGGCAAAAACAGAAATTCATAACCATTTCATAACTTAAAAACTTTAGTTTAAATAAAAGTTGTTTATAGCATTTATTCAACATATTCGATAGAAACTCACTTTAAAGAGGAGTGAAAAACAGTAAGTTCATAAACAGGTCCCTCAAGCAAAGCATCACTTATGTACATGTATATATATAGCCTCTCGGGCAAGCCTCTCAGTCACTCGTGACTCAACTCTTACCAATCAGCGCTCACACTCAGCACTCACACTCAATAGGTACCATATAGTAACTATTGCGGCGTGCAACCCGATCCATATATCGCTGCGGCGTGCAGCCCGATCCATATATATAGTCGACTGCGCTGACTAGGGGTGTGCAGACTCCAAAAGGGCTCATACAGCCCAAGCACTATATCGCTGCGGCATACAACCCGATCCAACATATCACTGCGGCGTGCAGCCCGATCCATATATATATATATATATATATTGCTACAGTGTGCAACCCGATCCATAAATATATAATCCTCACAACCAGGCCTTCGGCCTCTCTTAATCATTAACCTCACAATCAGACCCTCGGTCTATCTCAGTCATCAACCTCACAATCACTCAGACCATCAGTAAAACAAGGAACTCAGCCCAAATGGTTTTCACATTTTAAGAAATAAAGTGATAAAACCAGATTTAAACAATAAACAGGTAAAACATGACTGATGATATGCTTTCAAAACAAATAGAGTGAGAAAAAATAGTGAAAATGCCCCTAAGGGTCTCAACAGGTAGGCACAAGGCCCCAAACATGACATACAACCCAAAATATAATATCAATCTCTAAAATATGGAATATCATACGATTTCAAATCAAATACGCGACTTAACAGTCGTATGGACGGACCAAGTCACAATCCCCAACGGTGCACGACTCCATGCTCGTCATCTAGCGTGTGCGTCACCTCAAAGTAGCACAACGATGTGAAATCTGGGGTTTCATACCTTCAGGACAGCATTTACAATCATTACTTACCTCGATCCGGTCCAAACTCTAGCCTGTGATGCCTTTGCCCTCACAAATCGACCACCAGATGCTCCAAATCAAGCCACAATCAGTACATAACCATCAAAATATGCTAAGGGAACAAAGCCCACACAAAAATATCCAATTTACATCAAACAATCCTGAAATTGCTCAAACCCGGACCCCGGGCCCACGTCACGGAATCCAATAAAAATCACATCAATAAAATCCTCATTCACTCATGAGTCTACCCATATCAAATTAATTTAAATCCAGCCACAACGACCCCTCGAATCCCAAATCCTATGTCTCCAATTACAAGCCCTAGTTCTTCAATACTAGGCTTAAATTCCATGATTAATTAGGTACAATTCGCATAAGTATCGAGTATAAAGTCCATAAATCTTACCTCCAAGTGTTCCCCCTTGATTAACTCTTCAATTCCCTTCAAGAAGCTTCAAAATTACCCAAAAATGGATGAACTTAGCCTCAAAATCACGGACATGAGCTTTAAAAACATTCTGACCAACACTTAAAATTCCTTAATCGCGATTGCGGGATCCTCATCGTGATCGCGAAGCACAAGTTTCCCAGACCCTAAATTTACTCTGTGCGAACGCGGATAGACCCACGCGAACGCGATGCACAACTTGCCAAACTCACGTGATCGTGACTCAAGTTACGCGATCGCGAATCACAACTTGAACTGCCCCAATCAAAGCTCTAAGCGATCGCGAAGAAGGAAAACCTACAACAGCTGAAGCCCAAAAATCTGCAACTTCTCAACATGCAATTTCATACGTTTAACCACCTGAAATAAACCCGAGGCCCTCGAGACCTCAACCAAACATGCCAACATGTCCCGTAACATCATTCAAACTTGTTCCAACCTTTGGAACACTCAAAATAACATCAAAATACCAAATTTGCATCGGATTCAAGCCTAAGAAATTCCAAAATCTTCTAAATTACGATTTTGATCAAAAACCCAATCAAACCACGTCCGAATGACCTGCAATTTTGCACACACATCCCAAATGACACAACGGTACTACCGCAACTCCTGAAATTCCATTCCGACCATTATATCAAAATCTCACCTATTAACCGAAAAATGCCAAAATCTCGATTTTGCTAATTCAAGCCTAGACCTTCCATGAACCTCCAAAATGCATTCCGATCACGCTACTAAGTCCCAAATCACCTAACGGAGCTAACTAATTCATAATTATTCCAATCTGAGATCATATACAAACAAGTCAAAACTTGGTCAAACCTTTCAAACGTTAAGCTTCAAACTAAGAACTGTCCTTCCAAATTCATTCTGATTACCCTGAAAATCAAAATCAATGATTTACATAAGTCATAATACCTCACACGGGGCTAGTCATACCCAAGAACTAGAGAGCGAAGTGCAAAAGCTCAAAACGACCGATCGGGTCATTACATTCTCCCCCACTTAAACATACGTTCGTCCTCGAACGTGCCCACAGTTGTTCCAAAAGCCAACCAATCGCTGAAAAATCCTTACCATGCACATACCCGGGGGTGATCCCATGTCACCCTATCTTATATAGGTCCGATAACACAATGTAACTAAAATTTCACAATCCAACCTAGCCCATAAACCTTAGAACCACATTTCCACTTCCGAAATCATCCACAAGATCAAAATCTCACATCTATACTCCGAATAAGCCCGAACAACTATAATAACCCATACCTGCAACCCCAGGTGCAATTACATGATATACCACATAACTCAAACACTTGTAGTGATAACGTCTAATCACAGCAACTGCACACAACAACCGAATATCGATAGAAAACCTCTTATCAACTAAAGTCTCAATCCAACACTTTCATATACTGCCAATGATAAATTAAATATGCAGTAAGACATAACCATTTCTCAGATCTACAATTCATGAAGCCACTTCTCCTTTGGCAAAGACCATAGCAAATTCCTGAGCTAAACCTTGATATTATCCTTCCAACATGCTGAAATTGAATCCGTTTGTATTCATTAAAGACCCTAACGATCTCATCCAATCCAACACAATTACTCTGGTGACATGACACATCAATATAGGCTAAAGCCACAACTTGTGCAATCCGCGCACCAATAAGCAACAATCCAAACATTCTCAAATCATGACAATGACTCAAATGAGAGAGCTGTACCGCAAGCTCACCAGTACCACCACACACAATGCTGAGAACCCGTCACACATCATAGAAACAGAACACATGAATCTAACCCACAAGATCATACCTCCACATAGCTTCGCTCCAATGTGCGACCTCATCCAAACACTGGTCCACATGAAACACCTCAAGTCACTATGCTCAAAATCGACAACCATGCACAATATGATGTCTAAAACCAACACAATCATCATAACCACCGCAATGCAATTGACATAACATTACACATACCCGAAGGGACACAACCGATACGCCACTCGCCGAGCAATACCCGACACTCTTCCCGCTCGACTTCCACTATGAAACCCCAATGGAGCTGCACCACATGTGCCTATAACCAACAAATCATAATGCCTCGCAACATAGAAAAGTAACTCATAGATCACCTCAAAACGCTAATAGCTCAATAACAATTGAATCAACACATCCCTCATCAATGGCAACTCGAAGTCAACAAAGCCATCTCGATGTTGAACATACATCCATATAGGTCTACCAATGAAGCCTTATCAAGGAGTTCCTGAAGTTGTCCCTTCAACTCCTTTAACCCCTCTGGTGCCATACGCTACGGTGCCCGACACCAAATCGATACCAAAATCAACAATCCCATCCGGCGACATGCCCAACCACAAAAAACACACCCAAAAAGTCCCTCACCACTGGAACTGAATCAATGGGAGGAGTCTCTGCATTGACATCCATCACGAAGGCCCAAATAAGAAAGACAATTCTTTCCAGCCCTCCGCTGGGTCTTCGAAATATAAAACCATCCTACTAAGAACATAATCTGTCGAACCTCGCCACTCAATCCATGGCATTGCCGGCATAGCCAACATTATTGCCTTAGCGCAATAGTCCAGAATAACACGACACGGAGACTGCCAGTCTATACCCAATATCGCATCCAAAACCTAACATACCAAACAACAAGGATCTACTCGGGTCTCCAAACCCCTGTAGTCATTACACATTACCAATACACGTGACCCACAACGACAACATAACTTGTTTATGAGAACTCTCAGTCTCCAGCTCCATATAGCACACGAATCACCATATCCGATCCTAATTCCGCCATCCGAATACATACCACACCTCTAATGCCCAATTATTCCATGAGAGATACTCCAAAAATTCTTCCATTCCACCATGAAACATAACCAAGACCTCGGCCTCTCTTAGTCATTAACCTCACAATCAGACCCTCGATCTATCTCAGTCATCAACCTCACAATCACTCGGACCATCAGTAAAACAAGAAACTCAGCCCAAACAGTTTTCATATTTTAAGAAGTAAAGTGATAAAACCATATTAAAACAATAAACAGGTAAAACATGACTGAGGATATGCTTTCAAAACAAATAGAGTGAGGATAAATAGTGAAAATGTTCCTAAGGGTCTCAACAGGTCGGCACAAGGCCCCAAACATGGCATACAACCCAAAATATAATATCAATCTCTAAAATATGGAATATCATAAGATTTCAAATCAAATACGCGACTTAACAGTCGTACGTGAGGACCAAGTCACAATCCCCAACGGTGCACGACTCCACGCTCATCATCTAGCGTGTGTGTCAACTCAAAAGTAGCACAACGATGTGAAATTCGGGGTTTCATACCCTCAGGACAGCATTTACAATCATTACTTACCTCAATCCGGTCCAAACTCTAGCCCGCGATGCCTTTGCCCTCACGAATCGACCTCTAGATGCTCCAAATCAAGCCACAATCAGTACATAACCATCAAAATATGCTAAGAGAATAAAGTCCACACAAAAATATCCAATTTACATCAAAAAAATCCCGAAATTGCTCAAACCCGGACCCCGGGCCCACGTCACGGAATCCGATAAAAATCACATCAATAAAATCCTCATTCATTCATGAGTCTACACATATCAAATTCATCTAAATCCGACTATAACGACCCCTCGAATCCCAAATCCTATGTCTCCAATTACAAGCCTTAGTTCTTCAATACTAGGCTTAAATTCCATGATTAATTAGGTAGAATTCGCATAGGAATCGAGTATAAAGTTCATAAATCTTACCTCCAAGTGTTTCCCCTTGATTCCCTCTTCAATTCCCTTCAAGAAGTTTCAAAATCGCCCAAAAATGGAGGAACTTAGCCTCAAAATCGCAGAAATAAGCTTTAAAAACATTCTGCCCAGCATTTAAAATTCCTTAATCGTGATCGCGGGATCCTCATAGCGATCGCGAAGCACAAGCTTCCTAGACCCTAAATTTACTCTACGCGAACGCGGATGGACCCACGCAAACGTGATGCACAACTTGCCAAACTCACGCGATCGCGACTCAAGTTACGCTTTCACGAAGCTCAACTTGAACTGCACCAATAAAATCTCTACGCGATCACGAGACTCCCTACGCAATCGCGAAGAAGGAAAATGTGCAACAGCTAAAGCCTAAATATCTGCAACTTCTCAACATGAAATTTCATCTGTTTAACCACCTGAAACTCACCCGAGGCCTTCGGGACCTCAACTAAACATGCCAACATATCTCATAACATCATTCAAACTTGTTACAACCTTCGGAACACTCAAAACAACATCAAAATACCAAATTTGCATCGGATTCAAGCCTAAGAAATTCCAAAATCTTCTAAATTACGCTTTTGATAAAAAACCAAACCGAACCACGTCTGAATGACCTGATATTTTGCGCACACATCCCAAATGACACAACGGAACTACTGCAACTTCCAAAATTCCATTCTGACCCTTATATCAAAATCTCACCAATCAGTCGGAAAACGCCAAAATCTCAATTTCGTCAATTCAAGCCTAAACCTTCCACGGACCTCCAAAATGCATTCTGATCACGCTCCTAAGTCCCAAATCACCTAACGGAGCTAACCAAATTATAAAGATTCCAATCCGAGATCATATACAAACAAGCCAAAACTTGGTCAAACCTTTCAAACTTTAAGCTTCAAACTGAGAACTGTTCTTCCAAATTCATTCGATTACCCTGAAAACCAAAATCGACGATTTACATAAGTCATAATACCTCACATGGGGCTAGTAATGCCCGAGAACTAGAGAGCGAAGTGCAAAAGCTCAAAACGACCGGTCGGTCATTATATCTCTTCTGCCACGACACATAGAAATGTGTAGCCCGCACAAATAAAGTGCATTCCGCACAATTTGAACACTTAGCCATATTTTTTTCTACGTTTCTTGTAAGTAATACTCATCCATGTAGCACACTTCAAATCAAGTTAGAACACAAATAACACCTAACTATAAAAGAAAAAGAAAAAGAACTTGGGTTGCCTCCCAAGAAATGCTCTATTTAACATCGTAACACGATGCAAAATACCCTCAAGAAGTGAATGACTGCCACCACGTGTCTATCTCCAACCTTTCCCAAGTAGTGCTTCACTCGGTGATCATTGACTCGAAATACTTTATTATTATTTTTATTCAAGTCTAATATGCCAAAAGGTATCACTCCCACAATTTCAAATGGACCACTGCACTTGGATTTTAGCTTCCCGATAAACATCCTCAGCCTTGAGTTAAACAACAATACAAGATCGTCCACCTTGAACTATTTGTCCCAAATGTAATTGTCATGAAGATATTTCATCTTTTCTTTGTATAAGGATGAACTCGCATAAGCATGGTACCAGAACTCAACCAATTCACTCAAATGTGCAACCCTCAAGTTAGCGGCTACATCCCAATCAAAATTCAACTTCTTTAGAGCCCACATTTCCTTGTGCTCTAGTTCCACCGGAAGATGACAAGCTTTTCCGAACACCAACCGGTGTGGTGACATTCCGATAGGTGTTTTGTAAGTCGTCTGATAAGCCCATAATGCATCATCAAGCTTCTTGGACCAATCCGTCCGATTAGCATTCACCGTTTTATCCAATATACTCTTTATCTCTGGGTTGGAGAGTTCCACTTGTACACTAGCTTGTGGGTGATCGGGGTTCGTGATTTATGAGTAACACCACATTTGCTAAGTAAAGTGTCAAAAGCCTTGTTGCAAAAGTGTGACCCCCCATCGCTTATAATTGCACATGGAATACCAAACCTTGTGAAAATATTCTTCTTCAAGAAAGCCACTACATTTCTCGCCTCATTGTTGGGTAAAGCGACGTCCTTAACCCATTTGGACACATAATCCACTGCGACCAAGATGTAGGTGTTTCACGAGAACCCACAAAAGAGCCCACGAAGTCAATGCCCCACACATCAAAAATATCAATCTCCAAAATGGTTGTGAGAGGCATTTAATTTTTCTTTGAGATTCCTCCAGCCCGTATTTTTTCACTAACTCACTTGCATCCTTATAAATAGTGGGCCAATAGAAACCACAACTAAGCACCTTGGCTACCATTTTTTCTCCACCATGATGACCACTATATGGTAAAGAATACAAGCCCCAAGAATATCACCTTGCTCTTCTTCCGGTACACACTTCCTAATCACCCCATCCGTACAAATTTGGAAAAGGTATGGCTTATCCCAATAGTAATCTTGACAATCTCTTTTGAGCTTATTCCTTTGGCTAGAAGAATATTCATCCGGAATGATTCCACAAACAAGAAAATTTGCTAAGTCCGCAAACCATGGCACCTCTTTCATTAAAATTGCCAAAAGTTGTTCATCGGGGAAGGAGTCATTGATTTCAAGGCCATCATGTAGCCTCCCCTCCTCCTCCAAATGAGACAAGTGGTTCGCCACATGGTTTTTACTACCTTGTCTATATCGAATGTCAATATCAAATTTTTGTAACAAGAGCACCCATCTCATCAACCGAGCTTTGGAGTCCATTTTGATCATAAGATAATGAAGCACCGCATTATCCGTGTGGATAATAATTTCTGTACCCATCAAGTACGGGTGAAACTTCTCAATTTCAAATACAATAGCAAGGATCTCTTTTTCTGTAACGATATATTTGACTTGGGCACAATTCATGGTCTTACTATCATAGTAGACCGGATGGAAAATATTGTTGATATGTTGCCCCAAAATAGCCCCCAACCGCTATGTCACTTGCATCCCTCCTTATGTTATCTCTTCATTCTCTCCTGGGCTCGGCTTTTACTGAGATGTGCCGTTGAGTTGGTTCGTTAAGGTCGTCATCATCTGCTTGTACTACGTCACAATAAGCATTATGAATTTCGTCCCTAGAGATTGGGGGGTACTTCATCAGCCGGCTCAGCAACTTTATGATCGCTCTTGAACCATCTCTACTCAACCCGTTTTGAAAGCCTACGACTGCCATCCCTTCAAACACATTTGGTAAGGTCATCCTTACCTTGTTGAATCAGGTGAAAAAGTCCCTAATAAAATAATAGTACTACTATTTAACATGCACTTTTGTGGAGATTAAGTATTATGCTCTTTAGAAAAACAAAGAGATACAATAGAACCTTTAAGTCAATCAGGGAATTAAAAAGAAATAGTGGGCAAATCTCTATTTACTATCTACCACTATATGTTTTCCATATATAAATGATTCCACATTTTAATTTGAAAAGAACTATCATCAATAAAAATTTGGTGTGTATATACTTCTTGTACTAATATTTTATCTTTTAAAATAAAATAGTTACGAGTAGTATTATTATTATATTATATTTGACATTAAACTAATGTATAATCATTATACTAGGCATACTAAAATCGTATTATAAGGTAAAACCATAAGCATACATAATAAAGTATAATTTTTGTAGATTTTTTAGTGTACAACATGCCACTTATTATTTCGTTTATGAAAGTTTAACAATATTATATTCATGAACATAAATGATTTTCAAGTTTATATTATGATGAAACATCACGACGTAACAAAAATGAAGGAACAAACATTCATTCGGCGGAATATACTCAAATGTATATATGATATCTAAATCCAAAAGAATTAATAAGTTTGACAATTTTGATAATAGATCATCGAGATATACCTACCAAAAGTGGAATTCAACCTTGAGGTTAGAGACTTCATACTGATAACGTGTTATAAAACTAAGCTTAAAATAACAATATAGAACAAGGAAAAACAAGCTAAGAGATATAGAGAGAAAGAGAGGAGAGATTCTTATTTCTTCCATCCTCTATTTATAGTATTAAATTGAGGTATACCAAAGAATACTATACACATGTAATTAAGCATTTAAGATCATGGAGGAAGATCTTGGGGGATGTTATGGAGTTACAATCATAACTCCACAAGTATTAGAGTAGTGGGAGTTATGGAGATAATAGAGAAGAGTAGACATCCACCATAATTAAGTATTTCATAACACTACCCTTGGATGTCCAAAGATAATATGCTTCGTTAAACCTTACTAAAAAAATCATCTGGAAAAGTAAATATTTCTAGTAATATACTTTACTTGCTGCCTCATTAAAAACCTTGCCAGAAAAATCAAGTGGGATAAAACCTTAGCTAAAGGAAAAAGAGTACAGTGCATATTTTCCTCTCCCTAATGGAAACATCAATTTATTTCACCGAGATGATGTGTTCCGATCATGTATACCAACTTCTCAAATATTTAGGTTGATCATGCTTCATTGAACAGAACTACCAAGTTGTCAGACGAACAAATTTATTGAACATCTATTTCACCGTTTGGTGAAGATTGTGTCTCGAAAAGAACTTTGATGAAATATATGATTTATTTTGTCTCCTTTAATATATCTTTCTTTCAATTGAGATAAGTAAACATCATCGTCTTTACTATTATTGGAGTCTTATTGTAACGACTCGGCCGGTTGTTTTAAGAATTAACGTCCTGATCTCCTATTAACTGCATTCCCCGAGTTTGTTTCTGCTATTGAGAGTTGTCGGGAGTATTTATTTGGAGTTTCGAAGTGTTTTGAGACACTTAGTCCCTAAAAGAGAGCTTAAGCTTTAGAAATTGGACCGTAGTTGGAGCAGTGTGAAGACGGCCTCAAAATGGAATTTCGTCAGTTCCGTTAGCTCCGTTGGGTGATTTCAGACTTAGGGCCATGTTCGAATTGTGTTTTGGAGGTCTGTAGCTTATTTAAGCTTGAAATGCCAAAGGTTGAATATTTGAAGTTTCTGATTCAATAGTGAGATTTTTATCTAGGGGTCAAAATGGAATTCTGAGAGTTAGAGTAGCTCCATAGTATTGAATGTGACGTGTGTGCAAAATTTTAGGTCATTCGTACGAGGTTTGATAGACTTTTTGATCGAAAGCGGAATTTGAAAGTTATGGGAATCCTTAGGCTTGGATTGGAGAGTGAATTGTGATTTTAGCATTGTTGATGTGATTCGAGGGGAGGAATAAGTTTGTATGATGTTTTAGGACTGGTTGGCATGTTTGGTTGAGGTACCGGGTGCCTCAGATGAGTTTTGGGTGCTTAACAGAAGTTGAATTGGATGTAGGAGAAATCTGAATTTGGTTGAACCTGTCATAACGGCACCTACATGTGTGGGACCGCAGGTGCGGCACCGCAAAAGAGGGTTGGTGACCGTAGAAACGGAATTTGGCCCAGTCTCCAAAAGCCGCAGGTGCAAGAAGTCGAACGCACCTGCGAGACCGCAGGTGCGGTAAGGGAGTTGCAGGTGCAAAAATTGTTGTTTAATGAAAAGTCGCAGGTGCATTTTGCTCTATGCAGAAGCGGGACCGTAGGTGCGGTCCTAGAGCCGCAGATGCAGTTTCACTGGTCAAAAAAAGGGGCATAAAAGAGGGTTTAGTCTCAAAACCTTAGAAATTGATTTGGGAGCTCGGGATTGGTGATTTTGGGAGAGATTAGCACCTTAGTGTTTTGGGTAAGTAATTCTTACTCAGTTTTGATTAATTTCCATGAATCTATGCTTAAGTTCATCCTTTGAATTCTAATTTGGGGTGAAAACTTGGAGAAAAATTGGAAAAGTTCTTACGCCTAACTTTGGAGTTTTGATCAGGATTTTGATATTGGATTGTAGTAATTTTTGTATATATGAACTCGTGAGAGTGTGAGAATTCTAAATTTGTAAATTCTACCAGATTTCGAGACATGGGCCCAGGGGGCTTTTTGGGCGATTTTCCTAATTTCGCGTATTAGCTTCGGATTGATTAGTTTAATTAGTTACTTGAAGTTATGTTTACATTATGCAATTACTTTGAATAGATTTGGGCCATTTGGAGTCGGATACTCGTGGCAAGAACGTGGTTTTGAGTTGATTGAGCTGGTTCAAGGTAAGTGGCTTGCCTAACCTTTGTGTGGGGAAACTCCCCTTAGGATTTGGAGTTTTTGATATTTGGAATGCCTTGTACGTGAGATGACGAGTGCGTACTTGTGCTAATTTTTGAAAATCCTATTTTCATTAAGTAACTACAACTGTGTTTCCTTTTCTGTTTATAAAACTTGCAATTTAAGCCTACTATTAGCTTAGGAAAGCATGTCTAATTGACTTAATTGCTTTACTTGCTCAAAATGCCTTATTTGGCTTCTGTGCAGCATGCTAGGTTAGAAATACTTGTTTTACTTTGGTAGGAAATTTGGATTGAATTGAGTATTCTTCGTGCTGCTGTGTGTGTTTACTTTGGGACTACGGGACGGTATCCCGGGAGATCCCCCTACATGTTTACTTTGGGACTACAGATTTGTATTCCGGTAGATCCCCCTACACATTTATGTTGAAACTACGGAACTTCACCCGGGAGATTCCCTTAGTACTGGGTATTTACATTTGGGACTACGGATCGGGATTTCGGTAGATCCCCCTGTATTATGAGTTGGACTACAGGACGACACCCGGGAGATCCATTGGATATTTACATTTGGGGACTACAGGACGGTATCTTGGGAGATCCCCGATCGTTATCTCTGTGATGAGATGTATTCCTTCTGTGATTATTTTATCTCTGTTGTAGTTGTTGCTACTCTTATTACCCTATATTACTTTAATACTGCTTCTTCTCCTTATATATTATTGTATATGACCGGTAGGGCCCTGACCTTCCTCGTCACTATTCGACCGAGGTTAGGCTTGGCACTTACTGGCTACCGTTGTGGTGTACTCATGCCATTTCCTACACATATTTTTCGTGTGCAGATCTAGGTATTTTGACTCAGCCCTACTACCCTTAAGGCGATATGATTCTCCATAGACTTCAAGGTATATCTGCCACGCCTGCATACCGATGAGTCCCTTTCTATTCTCTCTTATAGTTTTAGCCCTTCTGTATTTATTTTGATTTAGACAAATTCTGGAGTTATAGCACAAGTTGGTATCAGAGCTCTAGGTTAATAGGAGTCATGAATCATAAGCCGATTTATTAGAGTCTCATGGATCGGTACGGAGACGTCAGTACTTATCTACTAGAGGCTATGTAACTGTTAGGAAAATTCCACTTCATTTGATTTCCTTGTCATGCGAGATTTTTGATATCACAATTCTAAACTTCTATTTTCTATTCTCTCACAGATGGTGAGGACATGTGCTACCAGAGATGATCAGGCACCTATGCCCCATACTGGAGTCGTTAGAGGTAAGGGCCGGGGTAGAGGCTGAGGACACGCACGTGGTGCAGCCAGAGCACCCGCACGAGCTACCACCGAAGAGCCACTAGTAGATCAAGCCGGAGTCCAGGCACCTAATACGCCTACTGCTACTACTACTCCAGCTCTTCAGGTGACTTTTGCACAGTTCATGAGCATGTACACCACTCTGGCTTAGGCATGGTTGTTTCCCCTTGTTGCAGCCACATCGCAGGCCGGGGGAGGAGCACAGACTCCCGCCGACCACACTCCTGAGCAGTGAGTGCATTTTGATCAGGTCCCAAAGATTATTCCTATACACCCTGCAGACCCAGATCAGCCCGAGGATAGGGCAGCGGTTTTAGAGGATGAGCAGCGGAGGCTTGAGAGGTTCAAGAAGTACAAGCCTCCTGTATTCAGTGGTCTAGCATCACATGATGCTTTGGGATTTCTAAATGAGTGTTACCGTATCCTCCATACCATATATATATCAGGATCAAGAGGGGTTTCCTTCACTACCTTCCAACTTCAAGGAGCCGCCTATGAGTGGTGGCGTACTTATGAGTTAGACAGTCCGGATGAGGCAACTTCCCTGACTTGGACTCAATTTTCAGATATGTTCCTGAGAGAGTATGTTCCTTAGAGCCTCAGGGACGCATGGCGCGTAGAGTTTTAGCATTTGCGCCTGGGTGTTATGACTGTCTCGGAGTATGTTATCCGTTTCACTAGCTTGGCTAGACATGCACCAGCCTTGGTTTCTACTGTTCTCCAGAGGGTTCGCCAATTTATTGAGGGGCTTATTCCCAACATTAGGTCTAGCACGGCTCGTGAGTGTGAGATGGATATTTCTTATCAGTAGGTGGTGTGCATTGCTAGGAGAATGGAGGGTATGCATGCTCGGGATAGAGAGGAGAGGGAGTCCAAGAGGTCTCGAGAGTCGGGCCATTATTCTGGTGCCCGTGCCCCAGCTACAGTTTGTCATGGTAGGGGTTATATGAGTCGCCTCGTTCATTTAGCTCTTCCAGTAGCCAGTGGTATTCCAGCTCCTCCTAGGCCTCAGGAGCCTTATTATGCACCTCCAGTATCTAGTGTGCCTCCTGTGCGGGGTGCTTTCAGTGGTCAGTCCAGCAGACCTATCCCGAGCCATTCACAGCCGCCACGTCCTCCCAAAGCTTGTTTTAAGTGTGGTTACACATGCCATATGGTGAGGGATTGCCCCTGACTTAGGAGGGGTGCACCTACATAGACATCTCAGCCATAGTGTGCCCCGCAGAGTTCTCAAGCTATTATTACAACACCAGTTGCTACCCCACCTGCTCAGCAAGCTAGAGGCGGAGGTCGGGGAGGTAGAGGTAGCCCTAGAGGGGGAGTTCAGGCTAGATATTATGCCCTTCCTGCCCGTACCGAGGCTATCGCCTCCGAGGCTATCATAACAGGTATTATCCTAGTTTGTCATAGAGATGCATCGGTTTTATTCGATCCAGGCTCCACTTATTCTTATGTGTCTTCTTATTTTGCCCTGCATTTGGGAGTATCTTGGGATTCTTTAAGTTCCCCTGTTTATGTTTCTACTCCTGTAGGAGATTCTCTTGTTGTGGACCACGTTTATCAGTTGTGTGTGGTTGCTCTTAGTGGTTTTGAGACCAGAGCCGATTTATTATTGCTCAGCATGGTAGATTTTGATGTTATCTTGGGCATGGACCAGTTGTCTCCCCATTATGCTATTCTTGATTGTCACGCCAAAACTGTGACGCTGGCTATGCTAGGTGTACCGCGAGTAGAGTGGAGGGGTACCTTAGATCATATTTTCAGTAGAGTTATTTCATTCCTTAAGGCTCAGCGTGTGGTTGAGAAGGGGTGTGATGCGTATCTAGCTTCTGCAAGAGATGTCAATATTGATACCCCTACAGTTGATTCAGTCCCAGTAGTACCAGATTTCTCTTATGTGTTTCCAGCTGATCTTCCAGGCATGCCTCCCAATAGAGATATTGATTTTGGCATTGATCTATTGTCAGGCACTCATCCCATTTCTATTCCTTCGTATTGTATAGCCCCTCCTAAGTTGAAGGAGTTGAAGGATCAGTTACAACAATTGCTTGATAAGGGTTTTATTGACCCAGTGTATCACCTTGGGGTGCTCCTGTCTTGTTTGTGAAGAAAAAGGATGGTTTTATGTGTATGTGCATTGATTATTGCCAGTTGAACAAGGTTACAATGAAGAACTGTTATCCTTTGCCTTGTATTGATGATTTGTTTGACCAGCACAAGGTTACAATGCGTATGTGCACGAGTGTTTTCTAAGATTGACTTGCGTTCAGGTTACCATCAGTTGAAGATTTGGGAGCAAGATATCCTGAAGACTGCTTTCAGGACTCGGTATGGTCATTACGAGTTCCTCGTTATGTCATTTGGGTTGACCAATGCCACAGCAGCCTTCATGCATTTGATGCACAGTGTGTTCCAGCCATATCTTGACTCGTTCATCATTGTCTTTATTGATGATATTCTAGTATACTCCCGGAGTCGGGAAGATCATGAGCAGCACTTGAGGACAATGCTTCAGACTTTGAGAGAACAGAAGTTATATGCAAAGTTCTCGAAATGTGAGTTTTGGTTGGATTTCATGGCATTATTGGGTCACATGGTGTCGAATGAGGGGATAAAGGTGGATCCTAAGAAAGAGGAAGTAGTGCAGAGTTGTCCCAGACTATCCTCAGCTATAGAGATCTGCGGTTTCCTTGGCATGGTGGGTTATTACCGTCGATTTGTTGAGGGGTTTTCATCTATTGCAGTACCTATGACCAGGCTGACCCAGAAGGGTGCTCCGTTCCAGTGGACGGAAGAGTGTGAGGCGAGTTTTCAGAGGCTCAAGACAGCTTTGACTACAGCCCCAATTTTGATATTGCTTATAGGTTCGGGGTCTTATACTGTCTATTGTGATGCCTCGAGGATTGGCCTTGGAGCGGTATTGATGCGGGATGGTAAGGTGATTGCCTACGCGTCCAGATAGTTGAAGGTACATGAGAAGAATTATCCTATCCATGATCTCGGGTTAGTTGCTATTGTTCACGCCTTGAAGATCTGGCTTCATTATTTGTACGGTGTGCCTTGTGAGATTTATACTAATCACCAGAGTTTGCAGCATATGTTCAAGCAAAAGGATCTTAATTTGTGCCAGAGGAGGTGGTTAGAGTTGCTAAAGGAATATGATATCACTATCTTGTATCACCCAGGCAAGGCCAATATGGTAGCTGATACTTTGAGTCGCTGAGTATGGAGTTTGGGGAGTTTGGCTTATTTACCAGCAGCGAAGAGGCCCATGGCGATAGATGTTCAGGCCTTAGCCAGCTAGTTTGTGAGATTGGATCTTTCGGAGCCCAGTCGGGTTCTAGCTTACGTGGTCTCTCGGTCTTCCTTATTTGATCGTATCAGGGAGCGTCAGTATGATGACCCTTATTTGCTCATCCTCAAGGACAAGGTTCTGCACAGTGATGCTAGAGTTGTGACTATTGGTGATGATGGGATATTAAGGATGCAGGGTCGGGTATGTGTACCCAATGTTGATGGGCTTCCGGAGTTGATTCTAGAGGAGGCCCATAGCTCGCGGTATTCCATCCATCCGGGTGCCGCGAAGATGTATTAGGATTTGAGGCAGCACTGTTGGTGGAGGAGGATGAAGAAAGATATAGTTGGGTTTGTGGCTTGGTGCCTCAATTGTCAGCAGGTGAAGTATGAGCACCAAAGACCGGGTGGGTTGCTTCAGCAGATAGAGATTCCGGAGTGGAAGTGGGAGCAGATAACCATGGACTTTGTATTTGGGCTCCCATGGACTTTGAGAAAGTTCGATGTCATTTAGGTGATTGTGGATCAGCTGACCAAGTCCGTACACTTCATTCTTGTGTGTACTACCTATTCTTCGGAGCAATTGGCGGAGATTTATATCCGGGAGGTTGTTCGTTTGCATGGTATTCCAGTTTCTATCATTTAAGATAGAGGTACTCAGTTCACATCACGGTTCTAGAGGGTCGTATAGCATGAGTTAGGTACTCGGGTGGAGTTGAGCACAGCATTTAACCCCCAGACGGACGGACAGTCCGAGCGCACTACTCAGATTCTTGAGGATATGCTCTCTGCGTGTGTGATGGAGTTTTGAGGTTCTTGGGATCATTTCTTGCCACTGGCAGAATTTGCCTACAACAACAGCTATCAGTCCAGCATTCAGATGGCACCGTGTGAGGCCTTGTGTGATAGGTGGTGTAGATCCCCAGTGGATTGGTTTGAACCAGATGAGGCTAGATTATTGTGCATAGACTTGGTTCAGGATGCTTTGGAGAAGGTTAAGGTGATTCAGGATAGACTACGTACAGCCCTGTCCAGACAGAAGAGTTACGTGGACTGGAAGGTTCATGATGTTTCCTATATGGTTGGAGAGCGGATTCTGCTTCGGTCTTCGCCTATGAAGGGCGTTATGAGATTTGGGAAGAAAAGGAAATTGAGTCCGAGGTTTATTGGTCCTTTTGAGATATTGAGACGTGTTAGGGAGGTTGCTTATGAGCTTGCCTTACCTCCCAGCTTGGCAGGAGTTCATCCGGTATTTCATGTTTCGATACTCCGGAAGTATCACGGCGATCCGTCACACGTGTTGGATTTCAGTTCAGTCCAGTTGGACAAGGATCTATCTTATGTTTAAGAGCCAGTGGCAATATCAGACAGGCAGGTTTCTCAAGCTGAGGTCAAAGAACATTGCATCAGTGAAGCTTCAGTGGCGAGGTCAGCTGGTCGAGGAAGCGACCTGAGAGACCGAGCAGGATATGCGCAGCCGTTACCCTCATCTTTTCACTACTTTAGGTATGTCTTTATGCCCGTTCGAGGAAGAACGAATGTTTTAAGAAGGGGAGGATGTAACGACCTGGCCGGTCGTTTTAAGAATTAATGCCCCGATCCCCTATTAACTGCATTCCCTGAGTTTGTTTCTGCTATTGTGAGTTGCTGGGAGGATTTATTTAGAGTTTCATAGTGTTTTGGGACACTTAGTCTCTAAAAGAGAGCTTAAACTTTAGAAATTGGACCGTAGTCAGAGCAGTGTGAAGACGGCCTCGGAATGAAATTCCGTCGGTTCCGTTATCTCCGTTGGGTGATTTCGAACTTAGGGGTGTGTTCAAATTGTGTTTTGGAGGTCTGTAGCTTATATAGGCTTGAAATGCCGAAGGTTGAATTTTTGAAGTTTCCGGTTCGATAGTGAGATTTTTATCTGGGGGTCGGAATGGAATTCCGAGAGTTGGAGTAGCTCTATAGTGTTGAATGTGACATGTGTGCAAATTTTCAGGTCATTCGGACGAGGTTTAATAGACTTTTTGATCGAAAGCTGAATTTGGAAGTTTTGGGAATCCTTAGGCTTGGATTGGAGAGTGAATTGTGGTTTTAGCGTTGTTTGATGTAATTCGAGGGTGGGAATAAGTTTGTATGATGTTTTAGGACTGGTTGGCATGTTCGGTTGAGGTCCCCGGGGCCTCGAGTGAGTTTCGGGTGCTTAACTGAAGTTGAATTGGATTTAGGAGAAATCTGAAGTTGGTTGAACCTGTCATAATCGCACCTGCGTATGTGGGACCGCAAGTGCGGCATCGCAGAAGCGGCTTAGTGACCGCAGAAACGGAATTTGGCCCAGCCTCCAGAAGCCGCAGGTGCGAGAAGTCGAACACACCTGCGAGACCGCAGGTGCGGTAAGGGAGTCGCAGGTGCGGAAATTGTTGTTTAATAAAAAGTCATAGGTGCGACTTGGTCTTCATAGATGCAGGACCGTAGGTGCAGTCCCAGAGCCGCAGATGCGGTTTCACTAGTCAAAAAAGGAGCAGAAAAGAGGGTTTAGTCTCCAAACCTTGGAAATTGATTTTGCAGCTCGAGATTGGCGATTTTGGGAGAGATTAGCACCTGGGTGTTTTGGGTAAGTAATTCTTACTCGGTTTTGATTAATTTCCACGAATCTATGTTTAAATTCATCCTTTGAATTCGAATTTGGGTGAAAACTTGGAGAAAAATTGAAAAGGTTCTTAGGCCTAATTTTGGAGTTTTGATCAAGATTTTGATGTTAGATTGGAGTAATTTCTATATATATGAACTCGTGAGAGTGTAAGGATTCCGAATTTGTAAATTCTACCCGATTTCGAGATGTGGGCCCGGGGGGTTTTTTGGGTGATTTTCCTAATTTCGCGTATTATCTTCGGATTAATTAGTTGAATTTATATTTACATTATGCAATTACTTTGAATAGATTTGGGTCATTTGGAGTCGGATACTCGTGGAAAGAACATGCTATTGAGTTGATTGAGCTGGTTAGAGGTAAGTGGTCTATCTAACCTTTGTGTTTAGTAAACTCCCCTTAGGATTTGGAGTTGTTGATATTTGAAATTCCTTGTATGTGAGGTGACAAGTGCGTACTTGTGCTAATTGTTGAAAATCCTGTTCTCATTAAGTAACTACAACTGTGTTTCCTTTTCTGTTTATACTACTTGCAATTTTAGATACTGTTAGCTTAGGGAAGCATGTCTAATTGACTTAATCGTTTTACTTGCTCAAACTGCCTTATTTGGATTCTGTGCAGCACGCTAGGTTAGAAATACCTATTTTACTTTGGTATGAAATTTGGATTGAATTGAGTATTCTTCGTGTTGCTACTGTGTGTTTACTTTGGGACTACGGGACGGTATCCCGGGAGATCCCCCTGCATGTTTACTTTGGGACTACGGATTTGTATTCCGGTAGATCCCCCTACATAACTTGTGATTTCATGAGATTTTGGGTTTTGGGAAGTTGTCCAGTTTGAGAGTTATATTGGTATATGCCGAGCGGCATTTTGAACTTTCATTTTGTTTATTCTGTAGTTTTTATTAGTTTTATCTATTGTTTTTCCTTTTTCCGAAATTGTTAGACTTACCTAATCGTAGAGACTAGGTGCCATCACGATAGTTCACGGAGGTCGAACTAGGATCGTGACACTTCTCTTCAAAGAAAAGTCACACATCGGTTATATGTTGAGTGACTTGCTTTATTAGTTGCTATTATATTGACATGACCTTAATAAGTATCAATAATTGAGTGCCTTGTAAAATAATAATATAGCAGTATCCTCACATACAAATAGATTGTTTGAATAACGAACTTCGCAAAAATGCCTGCATTCGCATAACCAACAAAACCTTAACAATATTTGTTAGAATAAACAAACATATATCAATGATTCCTAGTACTCTAATATCTTCATGTCACAACCCAAAACTCTACCCTGTCGTGATGGCACCTATCGTGGTACTAGGCAAGCTGACACCTTTCAAAAATACTTTGATATTTCATTAAAGGATAATTCAAAGCTTTTTCATAACCAAAATTTCATAAAAGAGTTAAACTCAAAATAGAATGCAGAAAAGATAGCCCGATATCAGGGTTTCACTAAGTCATGAGCATCTAAAACCAGTATAGATTCACAGTTTACAATGTTCCACCAAATACCAAAATAGAAAGAAAAGATAACAATAGAAGAAGAGTCAAGGACTGCGGATGCCGGTAGCTACCTCATATGTCTCCGATAACCAAATGCGCACGAATTCAACGATCTCTGCGACCGGCCTCACCTGGATCTGCACACAAGGTGTAGGGAGTAATGTGAGTACTTCCAACTCAGTAAGTAACAAAAAAAATAAGGAACTGAGAAGTAGTAACAAGCTATGCAAATACAGTTTATCTCAAAAACTTTCAAATAAAGAACAGTCATGCTTTCAAATTTACTAGTTTAAGTCAAATCAATTCGTTCTCAAGTAAACCAGATATCAAGTCCTCTAGGAATTGTACAACAAGGACAAATAACAACTTAGTGCAACAATTAATTGAAAGCAAGTACAGCCTCTCAAGGCAATAATCGCTCAGCTCATTTCAACAACTCAATCACTCGGCTTATCTCAACAGCTCAATCACTCAGCTCTCAGCCCTCAGTAATCATACTCAATAGGTTCTTGCGCTCATTGGGGGTGTGCAGACTCCGGAGGGGCTCCTTCAGCCCAAGCGCTATAATCCGCACGGACAACTCACGTGCTACAATATCAAAACAAGTCCCGCATGGACAACTCATGTGCTATAATATCACATCAAAAATCCACACGGACAACTCACGTGCCATCATATCAATATGTCACCATCGGCCCTAGTCCTCACTTAGTCATCAACCTCCCTAGTCTCTCGGCTCTCAGAAATCGTATAAAATAGCCCAAACAGTGATAATAACATGTATCAACAATGAGTAGTAAGAGACGGATGCATAATAAGCAAGAAAAGCTATGACCGAGTACAAAATAGCAATTCGCAGCTAATTCAGCAAGTACACAACCTCTACGGGTCCCAACAGTGATATTATAGGGCCTAAAACATGATTCCTAACATGAAAGGCAGTTAATTTCCATAAAAACAGAGGAACGCATAGTAAACAGTCTCACTAGACGGACCAAGTCACAATCCCCTTGGTGTATGCCCACACGCTCGTCGCCTAGCTTGTGCGTCACCTCCAAAATAGTCATACGACACAAAAATCCGGAGTTTCATACCCTCAGGACTAGATTTACAACTATTACTTACCTCAATTCGAGCAAAATCCTACTCTGCCATGACTTTGCCTCTCGAATCGGCCTCCAAACATCCTGAATCTAGCCACAAACAATATAATACGATCAATATAGGCTAAAGGAATCAATTCCATAAGAAAAATATCAAATTATAGCCAAAATATGAAATCGGCTCGAACCCGGCCCCCGAGCCCATGTCTCAAAATCCAACCAAAGTCACAAAACCCGAAAGCTCATTCACTCATGGGTCTAACCATACTAAATTCATCAAAATCCGACTTCATTTGCCCTTCCAAAACCCCACAATTCACTCTCCAAATTCCCAAGCCCTAACCCCCAATTTTAACTTCAAACCTCACAAATTAAGTGGGAAATCAACGGGAAAGACCATTTCTAAGGATAGTTAGGCTCAAGAACTTACCTCAATGATAAACCTCAGATTCCCTTCAAAAATCTTTGCAAAATTTCCAAAGCCCGTGTTCAAAAATGTGAAAATGAGAAGAATTCCCGAAGTCATCTATTTATATTTTCTGCCCAGCAAAACTGCACCTGCGTACAAAACACACATCTGCGGATGAAGCTCCGCTTCTGCAGAAAACACTTATAGCACTGTGACCGCTTCTGCGATCAAAGACCGCATCTGCAATCATCGCGGGTGCGGAAACAACCTCGCACCTGCGGCTCCATCTCACATCTGCACCTACCTGCCTGCATCTGCGAATCTCGCAAGTGCGGGAATCTCTTTGCACCTACGGACTTTTCCCAACTCCTTCTTGGCCGCATCTGCGGCTCCTCAGTCGCTCCTGCGGGATCGCATTTGCAGCTCCCCACCGCAGGTGCGGAAATACCAGAACTATCAACTTTAGATGCATTTCTTCAACTCCAAACCTTCCGTTAACCACCCGGAATCACCCCAAGGCCCTAGGGACCTCAACCAAACATACTAACATATCCCACAACATTATACGAACTTAGTCGAACTTTTGAATCACTCAAAAAAACATCGAAACGTCAAATTACACTCGGATTCCAAGCCTAAGAACCTCTAAACTTCTGAATTCCACAAACGATGTTGAAACCTACCAAACCACGTCCGAATGACCTCAAATTTTGCACACAAGTCAGAAATGACACCACGAACCTACTCCCACTTCCAAAAATCCAATCTAGCCCTGATATCAAAATTTTCACCACCGGCCATGTCACACCTCCCTTACTAATGTTAACAAATAGAAAATAATCTTAAAACAAAATATGCAAGTTACTAACAGAAAAAGAAAGAAGAACGACAAATTAAATGAAAGAAAAAATAATAATAAAAGAAAACTCAAAGAAAGAATTAGTACCCATTTACAAGAAAAGTTCCGCTCAAATGCAAATTATGACTCCAATTTAACAAAGTTAAGACACTTTCAAAAAGCATTTTCAACACTTAATTATCAACTTTCCCTTTGAGCACCACTTTTCTATTTTTTAAAAGTTCATTACAGAATGTTATCTCACCAAACCAAATAGAACATTTCAATTAGGCAGAGAGTAGAAGTTTAGCAAATAAGAATAGAGAAACTTCAAATCCCAAAGTTGTACCAATTTGTTTTAAAGCCAACTATAGATATATAACTCCACAATCTATATATTCAGGTAACATGCACCAGATATTCAGCAACATGTTTGAAGGGGTTCAGCAAATGGATTCAACAATAAATACGCCAAATTAGACATGGATTCAGCAAATAATTCAGGCCTTCATTCATACAAATGATAGAAGATTACAAGCAAGCAACTACGTACCTATCAGCAAATGAAATAAACTTCATAAAATCGAATAAAGGCCGGAAACACTCCTAGTATGAAGCTCGACAGCAACAGATCCGAAATAAGCAACAAGAGCGTATGAAATTTCCATAGATCAAGTAGTACTTGATTGCCCAGAAATTGTAGCAGAAAATAGCTTGAATGTCGTGGTATTTTCAAAAATAGGGGAAGGTCTCTTCCATTTCCGTTGTTCGAGTGAGAGATGAGGAGGGTGACCGAATAGGGGAATCGACGCTGGGCTCTTGGGGTCTGGTTGTGTGTTCTTCTGTTCTTAATAATGAAGAAGAATGAAGAAGAAGCAGGGAGGGTCCTGATTTTTGTTCTCCACGGCGCTAGGTTTCTCTTAGGGATCTAGGTCTGATTTTTTGCTCTCTTTTCAACTCTCTCCTCTTAGCTCTAGGGGTCTAGGTATTTTTAGGGTTTTCTAGGTTAAGGGGTATGGGCCTAAGAATTATGTGCTTGGGAATTATGGGCCTTTATGACTAGTTTTGCTTAAAATCAGCTTAATTAACTAAAAATCTATACATATGGAAATATTACCAAAAATGTTAATTAGCCCTACTTAAGTAAAAGTAATTATCGAAATAAGACTGGCCGTTAAATCAAAAAAAATTGTATTTTTCAAATTAAAATGACTACAAAACATTAATGAAACTAATTTTTTGTAATTTTCATTTTGTTGTAATAAAATAAAGTAAAAGAGTAAAAATTAGTTGAAATAACGATATTAGGCCTAAATTAAATATTTACATGCTAAAATATAAAAAACCTTGGGGAGGATCAAAAATCACATGTCTACAGCTGCCCCTCTTTGACTGGAAATATGAAGTATTTTCAGACAAAGATCGACTAGACAAGTTTTTTGACCCGACCCTTATTTAGGAGACCAAAACTAAGAGGAAGGAGAATGTGACTGAGCCCTGGTATCTAAGCTGCCTACATAACCTCGGCTATAAAGGAATCAGGCCACGTGTAGTTCCGAAGTGAATGAGGTGATGGAGTATTGAGGTGGCAAACCGGTCGAGGTGCCATTCCGCTGAGGTTCCGGTCCGCGGTCCCGTTATTATATCAAAATCAAAAATAAAAAAGACTAAGCCTATCAGCTACGAGTTACAAAATTCCTATGTATGAGTCTTCTGAAGCTTTATCTTGAGTCTTGGTTGGTTCTTCATGCAGACTTTGGATTTGAACCTTGACGCTTGTTAGCCGCAGGTGTTGGTTTAATCTTCTTCAGCTTTTTAAACCAAGACAGGACATGCAGAGCTTGTGACCTCAGCCCTGTCTTGAGCAGCTCACATCTTTCATTAACTTCTACATTTGGATTCACTTCTTGTCTTTCTTTTTGTTTTTTTTTTCTTTTTATTCTGGATTGTGACTAACTTCTGTTTATTATCTTGGACTGGTGACTCGCATTCTTGACGCGAGCTTGTTTTGTTGCTGACCTGAATTGCATTCTGAATTGAATTTCCTTTTTTTTCAGGTGGGCGCCTGATTGCTGAACATGAACCGTCTTCTCTTTTTACTTGACACTGTTTTCCCTTGCACCTTGAACCATTTTCCCTTGAAACTTGAAATGTCTTCCTTCGAAACTGCTTTCCCTTGAAATTTGAGTTGTCTTCCTTCGAAACTGCTTTCCTTTGAAACCTGAGTTGTCTTCCTTCGAAACTGCTTTCCCTTGAAACTTGAGTTGTCTTCCCTTGTTCTCCAGGTGGGCGCCTGATTACAACAAAATAGACAAAACAAAAGAAATTTTCCTACCCCAGTTTGATATTGGGAACATCTGTGAGTGTTAACAAAACTATAAATCACCTGCGCTGCTGATGAAGGATGCAATGATGAGTGTATAATTAATGGCTCGACTAGGATGTGGTCTCCTAAACATGATTGAGCTTGCGAAAAACTATAAACTAAGCTTGACTAAAGTAAAAACTGACCCTATTCTCCAGGCGGGCCCCCTTGATTTCAGGAAAACTAAACATTGATAATCTTAAGAAAACTAAAAAAATGACTCCTTTTTTTTCAAATTCACACTTCCCTTTTTTTTAAATTATTATCCTTAGAGAAAATTCATCGGGCTAGATTTTCTATCTTAGGGGAAAGATTCATCAGACTAAGATTTTGATCCTAGGAGAAAGTTCATCAGACTAGGTCTCTTTTCTACTTCTTTTTTGGTATCTTAGGAAAAAGATTTATCAGACTAAGATTTTGATCCTAGGAGAAAGTTCATCAGACTAGGTCTTCTATCTTAGGAGAAAAATTCATCAGACTAAGATTGCGATCCTAGGAGAAAGTTCATCAGACTAGGTTCCCTTTTTTATTATCTTAGGAGAAAGATTCATCAGACTAAGGCGTTTATCCTAGGAGAAAATTTATCAGACTAGGTTTTCTATCTTAGGAGAAAGATTCATCAGACTAAGATTTCTATCATAGGAGAAAATTCATCAGACTAGGTTTTCTATCTTAGGAGAAAGATTCATCAGACTAAAATTTCTATCCTAGGAGAAAGTTCATCAGACTAGGTCTTCTATCTTAGGAGAAAAATTCATCAGACTAAGATTGCGATCCTAGGAGAAAGTTCATCGGATTAGGTTCCCTTTTTTGTTATCTTAGGAGAAAGATTCATCAGACTAAGACGTTTTTCCTAGGAAAAAATTTATCAGACTAGGTTTTCTATCTTAGGAGAAAGATTCATCAGACTAAGATTTCTATCCTAGGAGAAAATTCATCAGACTAGGTCTTCTATCTTAGGAGAAAGATTCATCAGACTAGAATTTCTATCCTAGGAGAAAATTCATCAGACTAGGTTTTCTATCTTAGGAGAAAGATTCATCATACTAAGATTTCTATCCTAGGAGAAAATTCATCAGACTAGGTTTTCTATCTTAGGAGAAAGATTCATTAGACTAAGATTTCTATCCTAGGAGAAAGTTCATCAGACTAGGTCTTCTATCTTTGGAGAAAGATACATCAGACTAAGATTTCGATTCTAGAAGAAAGTTCATCAGACTAGGTCCCTTTTTGTTATCTTAGGAGAAAGATTCATCAGACTAAGATTTCTATCCTAGGAGAAAATTCATCAGACTAGGTTTTCTTATCTTAGGAGAAAGATTTATCAGACTAATATTCTTTATTGGGAGGAAAATCCATCAGACTAGGACTTTTTATCCAAGGAATAAAAAATGTGAAGATCAATAGCAAGATTTTATGCACAATAGCAAGACAAATAAAGGCAATGATTTGAAAAACTTCCCTTTGTCGGCTCTTCTCTTCTTTTCTTTTTCTTCTCTTTTTTTTCTCTTTTTTTGAACCACTTTCCTTGCATTGCTTTGTTCCTGTTTCACACAAAGAAAAATTTATCAGTTTTGAAAATAGTGGTCGGTTTGTGGCGTTGAGTCTTGGGCAGCTTGGCTTCTGCTCAATCAACTTGAGTCGGTCTCAAAATACTTTTTTCTGCACCAACTCTGATTGTTTCACACCAGTACCATTTGTATTTGCAGCTCAAACAGCCTTATCCCCATTGGAGATCTTTTCTTAGGTGATCCTTTCCGATATCTTGAATGACTTCCTGCTTTTGAGCAATTTGTCTGCTAGATAGAATCACCAGTTATCTTTGCTTGCGCCAAGTAGGCTGACAAGAGTCTTTTCGGGAAGCCTTTGCATGAATCCTCAAAGCATGTTGGTAGTAACAAATGAGTGTGCTGGCCAAATTCACTTTATGCAACTGAAAAGCTGGTAGCAGATTTTGAAATCTTTTCTTGCTTGTTTTGAGAAGGACTGACTCAAAGTGAAGGACACAATGATGCAAAGAAACAAGTATCAACAAGAAATGCCCCTGTCGGAAGGACAAAAGAAAGAGTTTTTTTCTTTTTTTTCTCATCTTTTTTCAATAACTAGCCTTAATGATCATGACAACAAGTCTCTCTCATTTATTCATCTCTACTTACCATCCCCTTACAGTGCTCGTGAGGGTTTTCACTAGTAAGACTCTCTAATTTTTTTTCTATTTCTTGTGTGAACAACTTGACAATGTTCTATGTCGCGTGACAACCGTTTCTCATTGCATGCTTCTATTGGCATTCTTGAAGGCATATCGGGAGGTGTTTATTTGGAAGGTTTTTGGATAGGGTTGGAAAGAGAGGTCGGCATGAAGGCTCAAAGTAAACTCAAAATGAGGGGTTATGGACTTACAACTCTTGGAATCGACTCTTTTACAAGTGAAATAAAAATCTCTGCCCCAGTTTCAGCTATTGGGGATTTTTTTGGATTTTTTTTTTGAATTCTTATTTGGTTGGACCGAACCGTGAGGCTGCCTATGTATCCTTAATTTTTAAGGAATCAGGTCGAAAGTAGTTCAAACATCTAACCTAACTATTTTGTTTTCATCTTTCTTTCTGTATCTCTATCTTTTTTTCTCTTTTTTTTCTTTTGTTTGCCCCAGTTTCTATCTTCTAAGGGCATGGACTTTCGAAAGTTCTTTTCTTCTTCATTTTTTTCATTTTGAACTTTCTAAAAATTGCTCTTATTTGTACTCTTGGGACATGGACCTTTTTTCTTTCTTTTTTTTCATTTTTTTGACTCTTGACTCTAAACTTGATTCCAAAAGAGGGTGGTCAAAGAAATTAACGCAAGCTCAAAGGGGTGACAAAGGGTATAAAGTGTTTGGGTAGCAGAAAAAGGACCTCCGAGCCTTGAGAACGCTAAACATAGTATCCTTATGCGATCACAGCATTAATGAGCATGTCTATCTACTTGGTGTGTCGTAGTCACAAGACACTTTCCATCCCTTAATGTCAAACTTTCCAACAAACTTCAATTGATTAAACATCCTCAAGCCCGATTTTCACAACGATTTGAAAGTGAGTTTTACTCGACCTTAATTCCAAAGTATTTCAACTCTTTATTCATCCCCAAAAGTGTTTTTTTTCTTTTTTTAGTTATCCAACTCCAGATTAAATTAGTTTCTAAGATATGGCAAAAAATTTCGCATGCATGTCATGTCATTAGAACTACCAGAAAAGAACTAGAAATAGAATGACACAAAAGAAAAAACTGTATTTTATTGAGTAAAGGATGAAAGGATTTGACAACAAGACAAACAACCTAAAGTTCGAGCTACAACCCTATAATAACCCGCATAATGAAAATAGCAACATGTCACGACCCAAACCGAAGGGCCGCGACGGGCACCCGGTGCCTTACTCAACCGAGTACCAACGTAACATATCTTTCTTATCATGTTATTATGAGTAAATGAGCCAAAAAACCCGTCATGAGATAACAAGAATAAAACATAAGGGAATACTCAACATATGAAGACCCAACATGATATTCAAACTAATATATGTGACATATGTGCCTATAAGTCCGACATGACCATTAGTAAACTCGAAACATAGGCCGACAAGGCCATACAATTATCCATACACCTGACATCTGTCTACAAGCCTCTAAGAGTACATCAAATCATAAAGGTCGGGACAGGGTCCCGCCATACCAATCAATACATATCCAAAGTATACTGACCAAATAGGCAACTCCGGAGCAAATGGAGTGCACCAACACCTTCGCTGAGTTGATAGCCTACTAGGAGGACTGTCAACCTATCAATCGGGACCTTCGGGCATGAAATGCAGTGTCCCCAGGCAAAAGGGACGTCAGTACGAATAAAGTACCGAGTATGTTAGGCAGGAAAGCATACATAAGAACAGTAATGTAAAGAGAGAGATAGAGGAGATACAACTTGTAACATATGAGTGCCTCTAGGGGCTATGATATGAAATGCATAATACATATATATACATAAACTTTTTAAAACATTCGCCTTTGTGGGCATCATCATCATCATATCGTACCCGGCCTCAAAAAAGACTCGGTAAAAGCGTACCCGACCATCATAATGTTCGGTAGAATCGTACCCGACCACATGGAGCTCGGTAAACCCAACTGATTAGTGGTTGCACAATAGGTGTCGTACCCGACTGACTATAGAGCGGCTCGGTAGAGTAAAATAGATACTATATATAATGCATGCTAGACTCATGGAATCACCTTCTAAACCTTTTGGAGTGACTTAAGAACACTATGGACATCCATACCCTCAATATGAACCTTAGTAGGATTCAAGGATTATACACACTTGCTTAGAATAATTTTATAAGGAAAGAACAACATGGACAACCTTAGTTGCTAGGAGTAGAGTCATTATGAAATAGAAGTAGCGTATTCATTTCACTTTAGATCATGCCAAAAGAAAGAAGAAAGTGCCTTAACATACCTTAAACCCGTTGAGTCCTTAATCACTTCCAAGCAACTCTTCAAACAAGTCAACTCAATCTATCATAGTATAAGGAGATTCAAAATCAGTGTTGAGCAAAGGCTAAGTCTATAACTTAAGCTAGTAGCTCGTTTACGTAAATTTTGGCAGCATCTCCCTTGTAACAAGGGCCTCCTCCAATACCATATACAAACAACAATGACCAGAGCAATCCATCAATACATAATTATCAATATCAAGACACCATATAACAACAACAAGTCACAACTACATTACGACGAGCGGCAAGCTCCGATTGGAATCCGTATACCCCTTATCAATCCTTATAGACTTCTTACTTCAACATAAAAGTATCATTAACTTGATAATGAAGTCATTAATCAATGATTCCAGCCTTATACCATATATTTATAACAACGAAAATAATCCACAACTTCAACTATCCCCAACTAGCAACTTTATTCACTAGTTCATGTCTAGCCCATCCATTTAACTTAATCAATATCAAGATAACCTTAGGCACAAGCAAGAACACAATATACATACCTCCTACAGTAACTTCAAGTCAAAATCCAAGTTATATTCATTTTACAACAACCCTTAATAGCAATACAACACCGTAGAAGTGACTTAAGCTAATCCAAGTATTATCTTGTAGTTTATCATCCTAACAACTTAACCAACATACAAGCAAGCTTAAGCAAAATTAGTAGGCTTTTATACTCACCTTAGAAAGCAGCAGCAACTTGGAATTTCATCCAAATACAGCCCACAACAATCCTCAATGACAACACAACCTCAAAGAGGTGTTGTTCTTCACTAGAACTAAGTTTTGATGTTGAATTATGGTGTAATCACTTTGGAATCACTTCAAACCCTTGTGGTATATGTTTAGGAGGGTTAGGAGAAGTTTGGAGAAATTTTAGTTGAAAAATGAGCAAAAATAGGCGTCAAAATCGTTTATAAATTGAAGTAGGTCAACCACCGCCTAAGTGGGTCCCATTGGGAGCTGCTTGCGCGGTCTCGCGAAAATACGAATATCTCTCTACTCCGATATCGTATTGACGAACGGTTTAATGAGTTAGAAACTAGACTCGTAGACCTTCAATTTGGTAGGTAGAACACCCCATTATTCCAAGTATATTTGGAGAAATTCTCAGATACATTTGACCTAAATTTCAGCAAATTTATGAATGTAACTTGTGATGACCTTTGCCAACTCTTGTTCCACAACTTGCTTGCCTTCAAAATGTAGAAAATGAATATCATACGACTAAAATAACTCATAGAATAACCTCCTTATCATGTTAAGAACCCTAGTCTCACCCCAAAGTACATGTTATAACATTCCAAACTTGTCGACTTTTGACGAAACTTATTTTCTTCAATTGGTTTAGCTTCTAAGATTTCCAACCCTCTTGGTACTCGTTATTCATGATCTTAAATATTTGTAACCTCCAAGGTAACATGATTAACTTACTTTATTTTCTTCCAAATATAATCTCATTTCCGAGCTTACATCAATGACTTACGACGTACTCTCACGTATGAAAACTTGGGGTGTAACATCATTCCCCCCTTTGGAACATTCGTCCTCGAATGTTGACTGATGCGCTTATCAGTTTCATAAACTATGGCTCTTACGAATACTTTAATGCTCATCTTTCCATCTAAGCAATTGTTTTGTGAATAAATCCAAACGCTTGGGCATTCCCCCCTTTTAGGCCTCTTTGTCATGCCATGACATGTGGTCGGAATTCTTCCAACATCATAACATTTACTACCTTATGACATGCAGTATGTATGACTGTGTCCTTGTATGAGCGCCTAGCGAGTCGTATTCTCTTTTTCCTCCATCTTTTAGCCAATCTCTAAGCCTCACTTTATGAACATATACAGAATTATGACAAGCTGTCCCTCTAGGCATCTATAGGTGTACTGATGTCTTTCGCTTGGTACTTTATCAAACTTAAGACTATTTCTATCTCTTGTTTCATAGCCTTGTATATCTATCCTTATGGATTTACTACATCTATGTAGGTTATACTATACCATAAAACTTACTTCGGTTTATTATTACCGAGGTTTGCTACCCAACTCCAGGTTACTCTCTCGCTGCTTATCCTATATGTATAAATCCAAGTTCTTTAGTGCTTCCTCATTATTATTCATCTAAGAATAACAAACAAATCTCATCTCGAACTTTAGAACTTGTACCCATCTATTGTTTATTCACCTTAATGTTGATCTATAATCTATCACTGATAACTTGCAACCTCTTACGTAATACACTGTCACTAGGGCTCACATCTTATCGGGGAATATATGAAGTGATTTTCCAGATCCACCTAGGGATAATACTATACTTCAATAACCGTATTTCATTGCATCCCAACGCGATTCATGTTATGGGGGTATTCTAATCCCGTGCAATTAATGAAATCCATTTCTCGTTAAATCATTACTTAATCAAAGGCCTAAGCATCATCCTCTTATCTATCACAATTAGACCCTTATTCTACTGCCAGGGCAGCATTCCATCTCTTCTAAATGCACCTAGTCTCAGACTCCTCTGTGTTCATTCAGGCTGTACCGAGCTTTTTATTACATATGGAAATCATCAGCTCCCTTGTTTTGATGGGTTTAATCCCGAGGACATACATATTCTCGTCACCTTCTCACTCACCTTTTCATATCCTTACTCCTATCTACCTAAAACCTTGTTGCTCTACAATACTTTACCTTAGGACCTACACCGATCTATTTATACTACTCGCAACCTTCCTTTAACTTGCTAGCACGATAAATTTCCTTTCGTGCCTTCTCAGTTGTCCTTAAATGTAAGCAATTACTTTTGCTGGTCTTTCTATCACTTGTTGCATGAATACTTGGCTTGTCATTTTGCCCACGAATACTATAATTTTCTGTACCTCATATGATCTCAAACATCACCTTTGATGGCTTTTTTTTACCATTCATTAGCCATGCTAGGTGCCACTTTCTTATGGAGTGTATACAATATTGTAGTGAGACTGTTGTTATAGGATCATTTACTCTTTAGCTCACTATGCTTAGGTGGAAACCTTCTTCCTTATTTCCTCAGCTAGTCTTTCATTGTAGTACTTAGGGAGACCTTCTGGCTCTTGTAAATTTGCGAGCTTGATATATCGTACACCCGAAGGTAATTTTCGTTATTCTTACTCGCCTATAATAATCCTTAGTTACATAAATTTATGCCTTTGTGCTCGTCGGGTTACTTCTAAGCTCAAATTTTTATTGTCTCCTTAGTGGCACTCTCTCTTATTTTTATAAACCTTAAAAATAGTACCTTTAACTGCCTCAACTCCTATCTGAATTTTTTTCAAATGATTGTGATCTCGTATCTGCGAGACTGAATTCACTATGCTGCGATTCACTACATTTATCTTGCATGATCTATTGATTTATCTGTGACCTCTTGTCTAGCCATAACTGGGCTCTTCCTGAATCAACTACTAATTACTCGTTGGTCCATTCTCATATATATATATATATATATATATATATATATATATATATATATATATATATATATATATATATATATATATATATATATATTCTGCATAATCCCTCTTGGGATATATCCTTTGTCTTAACTTATCTCTCGCCACTAGCTCCTGATGTATCAAGTGTCCATTCACACTTATTTATCAATAACATCCTGGCCGGAAACTTTTACTACCTCTCCCCGGTGTCGTGCTTGTATAATGTTCTGGAGTCGCAACATATCTGCAGGAACTGAATAAATGCAACATCATCCCTTTCTTCTTTTTATCACATTCTTCCTTTACCATTCCATAGTTAACTGAACCGCTTAACTCCGACTTAATACCATATCACACCATATTCCCCCCCCCCCCTTAGGGGAGTACTAAGATTTAGTACTAGGACGATCTACCTATAGTTGTTTTACCTCTTCATCTTTGGCGTCTTTTCACATTATCAATGAACCTTAATCACCTTATGGTAACCTTCTGTACCTGGGATAACTAAATTTCTTACGCACGAAGGTGACACCTACTGTAACTGGCACACTTATTCCCTTAAGATTAACTCTGCTCAGAGTGCTTGCTTTAGGTAAGCGACTTCCTAAATGGCCTTTAAAGGTTATTCGTCTGTTGTCTATTCTATTATTGTTGGAGCACGATCTTTGAAATTCTCACGATGTCGACCATTATCAAATCCTCCGGTCCCTAATTCATGTTCGGTTTTATCTTGTTCACCAGCCCATACTGATTTTTATTACTCTGGGGTCTAACCTTTCCTCCTGGTAATCACGTTGAAGTCACCAACTCATTTCTCGAAATAAGGATATGACTTTATGGCTTATACTCTTTTATTGCCTTAAGGCTTGTCACCTCTTGTATTTTCCTTCACTTGACTATAGACTCTGTCATCGTGTCATATTTTGATTTACTGTTATAACCCCTATATCACATCTTACTCATGATGCTTCATTTATTTTCTTCTTATTCTCCGGATAATATTTTTTTTTGTCTATCACTTTATTCTGAAAACTTCAACAATAAGTTCTTTCCCTATAAGCTCCCCTAGCTTCATCTCACTGGCTCTTGGGAATGCCTGACATTCTTTTTTTTTTACTCGGGCCTAGAGTCATACTAAGGTAAATATTTGTCCCTTCTAGGATCCCACTGCCTATCTTCTGAAATTTCTGAATATTCCAGTATTCGTATCTGATTGTACTACTCTAGAGTTCACCATCTGGGTGTCTTAGAAGGAGATCTATTACCACATTTGCACCATCTTTCGGAAACGTTAGTTAATGATAACAACCTATCCACAATTTTTGGGTTACTCTAACTCCAACTGGATCCTGATATCCCATCTTTCTCTTAAATAATATCTGTTAGCTCCCATAGAACATAACTGAGATGGGTGTGGCCAATTGTACTTACCTCTGTCATTGATGAAGGTACCAAAATGCTTATATTTCTCTGCCTGATTTGAAAATATTGATAATCTTCATTATCTGGGTGCCTCGTACCCCTCTTCACCTTACTTCTTTTACTTGTTAAAACTTGTATCTAGCTTCTGAATTCCTCATAGATTTTCACCATATTCGTGAATAGATATCCGTGCCTTAAGGCTCCTTATTAAGAAGCATACACATCTTAGTACACACATGATCCGTTGAAGACCTCATATTTACTCATCATAAGCATGATGTGAAATCGAGTTCCTCTGACTCAACTCTTCCACATCCACATGCAGTCTCTTACCAACTGTCTTTGTGGATGTAGGTATCATTGTATTATGACTAAAGTCGAATTTAGGAGTTTGAATTCTTACAACTGAGCTCTACTGCACGATCTAGAGTAAGAAGAAAGAGTGACATACCTAAATGCCCTGTAGCCTCCTGCTTATAAGTGTGGTGCACAATACACCCATAAACAAGAATCTACTAGACACGGCTTGTAGACTCCCTAGGACAGAACTGCTCTGATACCACTTCTGTCACGACCCAAACCGAAGGGCCGCGACGGGCACCCGGTGCCTTACTCAACTGAGTACCAACGTAACATATCTTTCTTATCATGTTATCATGAGTAAATGAGCCAGAAAACCCGTAATAAGATAATAAGAATAAAACATAAGGGAATAATCAACATATGAACACCTAACATGATATACAAACTAATATATGTGACATACGGGCCTATAAGGCCGACATGGCCTTTAATAAACTCGAAACATAGGCCGACAAGGCCATACAATTATCCATACACCTGACATCTATCTACAAGCCTCTAAGAGTACATCAAATCATAAAGGTCGGGACAAGGTCCCGCCATACCAATCAATACATATCCAAAGTATACTGACCAAATAGGCAACTCCGGAGCAAGTGGAGTGCACCAACACCTTCGCTGAGTTGATAGCCTACTAGGAGGACTGTCAACCTATCAATCGGGACCTGCGGGCATGAAATGCAGTGTCCCCAGGCAAAAGGGATGTCAGTACGAATAAAGTACCGAGTATGTTAGGCAGGAAAGCATACATAAGAACAGTAATGTAAAGAGAGATATAGAGGAGATACAACCTGTAACATTTGAGTGCCTCTATGGGATATGATATGAAATGCATAATACATATATATACATAAACTTTTTAAAACATTCGCCTTTGTGGGAATCATCATCATCATATCATACCCGGCCTCAAAGAGGACTCGGTAAAAGCTTACCCGACCATCATAAGGTTCGGTAGAATCGTACCCGGCCACGTGGAGCTCGATAAACCCAACTGATCAGTGGTTGCACAATAGGTGTCGTACCCGGCCGACTATAGAGCGACTCGGTAGAGTAAAATAGATACTATATATAATGCATGCTAGACTCATGGAATCACCTTCTAAACCTTTTGGAGTGACTTAAGAACACTATGGACATCCATACCCTCAATATGAACCTTAGTAGGATTCAAGGATCATACACACTTGCTTAGAATAATTTTATAAGGAAAGAACAACATGGACAACCTTAGTTGCTAGGAGTAGAGTCATTATGAAATAGCGTATCGTTTATGTTCATTTCATTTTAGATCATGCCAAAAGAAAGAAGAAAGTGCCTTAACATACCTTAAACCCGTTGAGTCCTTAATCACTTCCAAGCAACTCTTCAAACAAGTCAACTCAATCTATCATAGTATAAGGAGATTCAAAATCAGTGCTGAGCAAAGGCTAAGTCTATAACTTAAGCTAGTAGCTCGTTTACGTAAATTTTGGCAGCATCTCCCTTGTAACAAGGGCCTCCTCCAATACCATATACAAACAACAATGACCAGAGCAATCCATCAATACATAATTATCAATATCAAGACACCATATAACAACAACAAGTCACAACTACATTACGACGAGCGGCAAGCTCCGATTGGAATCCGTATACCCCTTATCAATCCTTATAGACTTCTTACTTCAACATAAAAGTATCATTAACTTGATAATGAAGTCATTAATCAATGATTCCAGCCTTATACCATATATTTATAACAACGAAAATAATCCACAACTTCAACTATCCCCAACTAGCAACTTTATTCACTAGTTCATGTCTAGCCCATCCATTTAACTTAATCAATATCAAGATAACCTTAGGCACAAGCAAGAACACAATATACATACCTCCTACAGTAACTTCAAGTCAAAATCCAAGTTATATTCATTTTACAACAACCCTTAATAGCAATACAACACCATAGAAGTGACTTAAGCTAATCCAAGTATTATCTTGTAGTTTATCATCCTAACAACTTAACCAACATACAAGCAAGCTTAAGCACAATTAGTAGGCTGTTATACTCACCTTAGACAACAGCAACAACTTGGAATTTCATCCAAATACAGCCCACAACAATCTTCAATGACAACACAACCTCAAAGAGGTTTTGTTCTTCACTAGAACTAAGTTTTGATGTTGAAATATGGTGTAATCACTTTGGAATCACTTCAAACCCTTGTGGTATATGTTTAGAAGGGTTAGGAGAAGTTTGGAGACGAATTTTAGTTGAAAAATGAGCAAAAATAGGCGTCTAAATCGTTTATAAATTGAAGTAGGTCAACCACCGCCTAAGTGGGTCCCATTGGGAGCTGCTTGCGCGGTCTCGCGAAAACACAAATATCTCTCTACTCCGATGTTGTATTGACGAACGGTTTAATGCGTTAGAAACTAGACTCGTTGATCTTCAATTTGGTAGGTAGAAAACCCCATGATTCCAAGTATCTTTGGAGAAATACTCATATACATTTGACCTAAATTTCAGCAAATTTATGAATGTAACTTGTGATGACCTTTGCCAACTCTTGTTCCACAACTTGCTTGCCTTCAAAATGTAGAAAGTGAATATCATACGACTAAAATAACTCATAGAATAACCTCATTATCATGTTAAGAACCCTAGTCTCACCCCAAAGTACATGTTATAACATTCCAAACTTATCGACTTTTGACGAAACTTATTTTCTTCAATTGGTTTAGCTTCTAAGATTTCCAACTCTCTTGGTACTCATTATTCATGATCTTAAATATTTATAACCTCCAAGGTAACATGATTAACTTACTTTATTTTCTTCCAAATATAATCTCATTTCCGAGCTTATATCAATGACTTACGACGTACTCTCACGTATGAAAACTTGGGGTGTTACACAACAGAACAGACAGACAAGACTCACACAAATAGAATGGAGGGATAGAAGGGTTTGACTCAATAAAACAAATAAAATCTGGATGACAACCCTGAAATAACCCAAATAGTAGAAAAAACATCAATACAAGCTATCAAGATTTCTTCCTAGTAAGGAGAGAATGACTTTTCAATTTCTAAGCTTGACATTTAGCCACAAATTCGCTCATTAGAATCACTATGGCCTTCTCTAATTTCAATCGGCAAGTTCCCGAGAGGATTCTCATACTCCATGTCGCGAGACATCATCCCCACAAAGTGTACATCATTATGTGCAGGTAAAGGATTCTGCACGATATTCTGGGTGTCACTGTCATGGATCACAATCCGTTTTTCCTGGATCATCCTTTCTATTTCACTTTTCAAATCCCGATAGCTTTCAACATTGTGCCCATGGGCATTAGAATGGTATTCACACCTTTTAGAAGGGTCAAAGCTTCTTGCACGTGGGTCCCCATGATTTGGAGGAATGGGTGAAATCATGTCATGATGCTTTAACTTCTCAAATAAGCTTGCATAGGACTCTCCTATTGGCGTAAAATTATCTTTCAACCTTTGTTCCCCTTTATACCCCTGGCTTGGATGTGGATAATAGGGTACTTGAAAATTTTGTGGAGGCTGGAGGAGATTTTATGGTGCTCATGCTCACCTTCTGGGGTGTTTTGGTGGCTGGCCAATATACTGAGGTGGAGCAATAGAGTATTATGTGTTCTGAGGTGGATAGTAATGCTCAGGGGAGTCATGGGAAACCTGATGAGGCTGCACATACTTTCGAGGTGCTCTCCTGGGACCTCTTCTCGACCCTATTGTCATCATGATTTCTTCATCCTTCTCATTTGTGTCACTAAGATTATCAGATTCAACTTGGATAGCCTGAGTTGCGACTTTAAGAACTGCTTGACTTATAATTTTGCTTGTCTTAAGACCACTCTCTACCATTTCTCCCATTTTGATTTCTTCCGAGAAGGATTTGCCAACTGCGGATATCATGTTTTGAAAGTAATCTGGCTTTTGCGCTTGAAGGAAGACAATGATTAGCTCGTGGTCATCCATGGGTGGCTTAACTCTAGTTGTTTGCTCTCTCCATTTAATGGCATATTCCCTGAAACTTTCACTTGGTTTCTTCTTCAGGTTTGAAAGGGAATTGCGGTCTGGGGCAATGTCAATGTTGTATTGGAACTGTTTGACAAAGGCCCGAGCCATGTCATCCCAGACATGCCAGTGAGAGGTATTTTGATCCATAAACCATTCGGAGGCTACTCCCGTAAGGCTTTCCCCAAAATAAGCCATCGGTAATTCTTCCTTTCCTCCCGCACATCTTAGTTGATTGCAATACCTTTTCAAGTGGGCTATGGGGTCTCCATGTCAATCATACTTTTCAAATTTGGAAGTCTTGAAACCAGGTGGCAAGTGGACATCGGGGAACAAACATAAATCCTTGAAGACAATGCCCTTCTGACCAGCCAACCCTTGCATGTTTTTCAACCGTCGTTCTAAACTTTTCACTCTTTGGGTCATTTCTTCCTGTGCCATCTTTCGGGTAGGCTTCTCAATCTTTGTAGGAAAATCAAATAGGTACGAGTGGTACTGCTCTTGCCGGGTAGCAAATTGTGACTCATGACAAGGCTATCCTTGGCCATTGGCCCATGCTTGGAACATTTTGGTCATTTGCTGTTTCAGTATTCTATTTTCCTCAACCACAATAGACTCTTGTTGAACTCTCTGACCCTGAGTCTCTTGAGCACTTATAACAGCTTCGATGTTAGTTATCATTTTTCCTTGGATCTTGTATTGCTAGTTTACCACAAACCGACCACCTCAACTTTCTTCACAATTCAAGACAAAAACATGTTAGAATGGACTCAGTCAGTCCTTATTATTATCTTTTTTCCAATCTTTTTTTCACTTTCTTTTCTTTATTTTTTTTTCTTTCAAAATTATTTGATCGAACCTGATGTGGGTTGCCTACGTATCATGTAGGAACATGAATCAGATATTGCATAGTTTGGAAAGATTTAGGAATAAAGTAAATAAACTAACTCATCATTTTTTTTTTGGATTTTGGGCTTTTTCGAAAGAAAGACTTATAAAGAAAGAAGAAAATATTTTTTGATTTCGATTTTTTGCTTTATTTTTTTTCCTGAGAATTTCTTAAAAAAGGCTTCTAAAGAAGAAAGAAAATATTTCTCTTTTTTTTGGAATTTCGAAAGAAAAACTTCTAAAGAAGAAAGAAAATACTTTTGAATTTGTGGACTTTTACTTTGTATTTATGAAAGAAATACTTATAAAGAAAAGAGAAAATATTTTTGAATCTTGAATTTTCTTTTGAATTTTCGAAAGAAGAATAAAAATATTTTTAGATTTTGAGAAGAAATTAAAAGAAAATATTTTTGTATTTTTTTAGAAATTGGTGTCTAAAAGAAAGACTTTCTAAAGAAGGAAGTAATGAAAAATATGTTTGGATTTTTTTGAAAACTGTGGGCCGGAAGCGATGAGGTTTGCCTACGTATCTCACATCCGGTGAGAATCAGACACGCGTAGTTCACCCAGTTTTGACGGAACAAAAGAAAATATGACTTATTTTGAAATGACTTTTCTTTTTTTCAAAATTTCAACAGAATTTCAGAGTAATTCAAATACCTACCTCTCACTCTCTTTTCTTTTCTCTTTTTTTTTTGATTTTCATTTTTTTCAATTTCTTTCCCTATTCTAGAAGCTAGTCAGCATGTACGCCGAAATAGACAGATACGCAAGTAGCACGTAAGATGTATCAGGATGGTCTTTTAATTTGGGTGCACCTGTCCTAGACGGACCCAACCCCTGTGTTGAGTTCCCAAAGTCAAATGCACATGATGCAAATAAACATTCCTACTAGGGATCCGGCATGAGGCTGAGTTATTCTAGGTTTAAAACCTGGGTGTATTGTTCTAGACCTGGCTTACCCGAGTGGACAACTCGAGCCGAGGGTGGGCAGCATACCGGTAACCAAAAGATCATCCGGCTTTGCAACTTGTCTGAACCTCGTTCTATCTAGGATATAACACTAACAGAAAGAAGTCACGCCAGCGTGCACACCTCAAAAGAGAGAAGAGAGGGGTTTCGTAGTAGTTTATATACAGTTCAAATAATATCAAAGCGGTAAAAAGCAACATTTAGCACATTAGGCCCAAACAAGTAATAAAATAAGATAAATATAGCCAAATATAAAAATTATTCTAAGCTCGAATTCTTGAACCCTGAACCAGAGATTCTGGGTTCGATCCCCAGCAGAATCGCCAGAGCTGTCACACCTCCCTTACTAATGTTAATAAACAGAAAATAATCTTAAAATAAAATATGCAAGTTACTAACAGAAAAAGAAAGAAGAACGAGAAATTAAAGGAAAGGAAAAATAATAATAAAAGAAAACTCAAAGAAAGAATTAGTACCCATTTACAAGAAAAGTTCCGCTCAAATACAAATTATGACTCCAATTTAACAAACTTAAGACACTTTCAAAAAGCATTTTCAACACTTAACTATCAACTTTCACTTTGAGCAACACTTTTCTATTTTTTAAAAGTTCATTACATAATGTTATCTCACCAAACCAAATAGAACATTTCAATTAGGCAGAGAGTAGAAGTTTAGTAAATAAGAATGGAGAAACTTCAAATCCCAAAGCTGTACCAATTGGTTTTAAAGCCAACTATAGATATATAACTCTGCAATCTTTATATTCAGGTAACATGCACCAGATATTCAGCAACATGTTTGAAGGGGTTCAGCAAATGGATTCAGCAATAAATACGCCAAAATTAGACATGGATTCAGCAAATAATTCAGGCCTTCATTCATACAAATGATAGAAGATTACAAGCAAGCAACTACGTACCTATCAGCAAATGAAATAAACTTCATAAAATCGAATAAAGGCCGGAACACTCCTAGTATGAAGCTCGGCAGCAACAGATCCGAAATCAGCAACAAGAGTGTATGAAATTTCCATAGATCAAGTAGTACTCAATTGCCCAGAAATTGCAGCAGAAAACAGCATGAATGTCCTGGTATTTTCAAAAATAGGGGAAGGTCTCTGCCATTTCCGTTGTTCAAGTGAGAGATGAGGAGGGTGACCGAAGAAGGGAAACGACGCTGGATTCTTGGGGTCTGGTTGTGTGTTCTTCTGCTCTTAATAATAAAGAAGAATGAAGAAGAAGCAGGGAGGGTCCTGATTTTTGTTCTCCGTGGCCGGGTCATTATACTTCATATAGGAATAAAACTATATCCCACTAGCATATTGTTATATTCATGGTCCTAGCAAGATACATTAGTGCACCAATTGCAATAGACACATAAATAAATCATGTACATCATGATTGCTCTAGTCCACATAAGGATTTGTTGAAGCTTTTTTTTAATAAAGTTTTTGGAAACCTTAATATGTTTCAGAACAATATAAATCCTTCAATGATTTTCATTATACGCATATCAAGTTTTTCATGTATTGTTAGATTAAAACCTGAAAATGATTTCATCCACCGCAGGAGAACATGTCTCCATATAACTAATGCCAGTATATTTACGAAAATCTTGTGCCACAATTCGTCTTTATGTCTATCGACTTGATTTTTCGTTTTACCTTTTTCACAAGAACATATTTGTTCATCCACTGCTTTATACTTTTAGGTGTTGGGACTATTTGTCAAACTTCACATTTTTCAAGTGAAATCGATCTTGATTGCGTATTTTTTATTTTGGCCAATCATTTATCTGTCCACAATTCATGACAAATTTGAGCTCAAGATCCTAATCAATATTAATAATATTAAGTGCTACATTATATTAACAATATCACTGATGATCATTTTGCGTCGATTCAATCATCACTCAATAAATACATAACTTATCAAGATCTCATTATTTTTAGGTACCTGAACCTCTCCCACGAGGTCTTATAAAGTGTTATGTCATAGTGCTCTTATTAAGCACTTGCCTCCTTATTATGACCATCTTAAGCATTTGATCCTCTCATTCTTCAAGGAAATGTAACTTTAGAACCGATTAGTCTATTTCGCTTCATGCATGCCATAAAATTTGTCCATCGGGGACGTAATTCTATTTGGAGCATTAGCAGCTAAAATATGACATTTAGCTTTAGGGTTAGCAAATGCGTCTGACAATAATTTGCAAATGAATTATCACTTGAACTTCAAGTTCATATTTTCTTGTACGAGGATCTATATGTATTCATAATAATTCATTCCACATATCACTTTCAGCTGCCCATTTTCTCCCCATATTGTTGGGATCACCAACACATATCCCCAACCTTCTTTGGAGACTCATTTTGTGCATTGTGGTGGAACAATTAAATCATATAGCATATTCATATTTCTAGATAGAAATTATTTGGTTCCTGACTATGAACCAATTGTGATAGGGAGAACATATCATAATTTGGCTAGATGTGTACCAGTGTTGTTGTATATTAAATAATATATCACATACCAAATTTCGTTTTGGGAGTTTTGTTCTCATAACTAATGGTTTAGCTATAACTGGAGGCATACAGTTTCTGCTAAATCAACTTGGATATAAACCATCATTATCAAGATAAATCATCATAATTTATATTCTGAAACTGTGCTCTAATAATTTGAGCAAGCAATCTTACAAAAGTCAAACTGTAAGTTGATAACAAATGCACATGTGACCATAGAAAAGATGCATCTATTAAAATCATATAATAGTAAACGGTCCACATGACAGGTGACTAGGCCCATATATTTATCACCTTTTATTCGTTCCAGAAATTAAGGGATTCATTCCCAACCTTAACTGGTATATCATGAGAATAAGCAGCACAACAGATTCATGAAGAACCTTCTATTTCTTCAATATATGCCAATATAATTCTCAATTAATTTTTCGCATCATAATTGAACTGGGATGGCAAACCGGTCATGCCAACTAATATTTATTTTAGTAAACCTCTAGTTTACTTGTGGCATGTGATTGCATCATCATGTTTATACTTGTGTATACAAATATAAGAAAAGTTGGATAACCTTTCATATTTCTCCAGTATGATTGTAGTAATTTGAAGATATTCAATCTTCCCTTCATTTATAGTCTCAATATGCCAACCACTTAGGCTAATATATTTGAAACTCAAAATAATTCTTGTGAGGCTTACTACAATATCAATGGCAGGAATAATTTCACTCATATGGGTAGTAACAAATTAGTTCTTCCAGAGCTCTTAATTGCTTTTGTGCTACAAGATCTTTTGTCATACCATCCATATAGTGAATGTCTACTTCACAGATAAAAGCATATCATAATAATTGTCATGGTCAAAATCACCATAAGCAAAATAATTTCTTTCTTTAATTTTGCCTTTAATAACTTTTTATAAGGTATGACAATATATTTTTTGGCATACCACATGTACGCGACCAATGACATATTCATGTAATTATATTGTAATATCCATTATCTTTATTTATTTTAAATCTCCCTTAGATGTAAGTTGTGGCATTTATCCAATCATGCATAAGTACATTATTATGCATTATCTTTATCACATATATATTTTGACATTCACTTTCAGGAATGAGTTTGCATTTACAATTCTTATCACAAGTCAAATTCTCAAGTGGGCAATATTATTTTTATACTGCATTGATGGCAAACATCGCCTTCACATTTTGAAGAAATATTTTGAGAACTCTTATTGTTCTCTTTTTTACAGTTACCATAATGATGACTATCATTATTTTATTTTTTGGCACGCCCGGGTTCATTGATCAACCACTTATCTTTATTTAGACTTATTATGCTGCGTTATCACATTCACTTCAAGAATGGAGCAAATCAAGTGGGACACGCTTCATGCCTTTTCATGAAAAATATGTTATTTTTCTTTAGTCATCACTATATCATCAATACGGTACATTGGGACTCAAAATCGATGTCTTACCAATATAAAGGCATATTAGGCCATAATGAATTAGGACTCAAACCCAACTATTATCATCATGGAGCATCAGGACTTGATCCCGACGTCTTACCCTCGTGGTGCATTGCGACATGAACCCATTGAAGTTGATATCATTAATAGCAAAGGACAAAAACAATTTCAAATAGGAAGGAAATGCTTACCTTTTGAGTTAAACTCTTCGTAATGTCACTTGGATATAATTCTCAACAATAGTCTTTCGTTTACTCAAATTAGCTAAGTAATTAGTATCAAACAGATATATGAAAATACAAAATAATATTAAAAAGTCACATGTGGTCTTTGGTGCAATAAGCCCACTTCAAGATAAAAGTGATATGACCAGTACATTAAGGAAAAATGATGTATCAAATAGAATAATAGTACTACTAGTTACCATGCAATTTTATGAAAACTAAGTATTATGCTCTCTAGAAAAACAAAAAGATACAGTAGAACCTTTAAGTCAATTAGGAATCAAAAAAAAAATAGTGGGCAAATATCTATCTATTATCTACTACTATATGCTTTCTATATAGAAATGATTCAACATGTTAATTTGATAAAAACTAACATAAAAAAAATTGGTGTAGTATATACTTCTTGTACGAATATTTTATCTTTTCAAATAAAAAAAGTTACGAGTACCATTATTATAATATTATATTTGACAGTAAATTAATGTATAATCATTATACTAGGCCTACTAAAATTGTATTATAAGGTAAAACCATAAGTATACGTGATAGAGTATAATTTTGTAGATTTTTAGTTTACAACATGCCACCTATTATTTTGTTCATTAAAGTTTAACAATATTATATTCATGAACAAAAATTATGTTCAAGTTTACATTATGATGAAACGTTACAACAAAACAAAAATGAAGGAACCAACATTCATTCGGCTGAATATACTCATATGTATATCTGATATCAAAATCCAAAAGAATTATTAGGCTTGATAATTTTGATAATAGATCGTCGAGATATACCTCACCAGAAGAGGAGTTCAACCTTGAGGTTAGAATCTTCGTGTTGATAACGTGTTATAAAACTAAGCTTAAAGTAACAATATAGAATAAGGAAAAACAAGCTAAGAGATATAGAGAGGAGAGATCCTTATTTCTTCCATGTATTCAAGTGTATTTTTCAAGCATATACAACATCACTTCCTATCCTCTATTTATAGTATTGCATCGAGGTATATCAAAGAATACCATAAACATGTCATTAAGTATTTGAGATCATGGAGGAAGATCATGGGGAGGTTATGGAGTTAGAATAATAAATATCACGACCCAATTTCCATTTTAAGTCGTGATGGCACCCGACACCGTTGTTAGGCAAGCCAACCCTAGTCAACTAGAGAGTTCTCATTTATTTTTACCAAACAATCCCAACATGTTCTTGACTTAACTTTAAAACAAGAGACAAATTAATCAATCCATAATAATATATATATACAACCCAAAATGATAGTCTACCAATGTGTGTGCTAGGAACCGGTGTCACAAGTACTAGGGCAACTAGTAGAATGTACAAAAGAATATAACTACTCTACTACCTGGAATAGGATAGACATATATAATCAAATTAAAAGAAGAGACTCCGGCATGCTACTGAACGGTTCAGAAGGGGCAGATCACCGTGAAGTCTTGATCAAGTATTAGGGGTGCGTGCTGGCTGGATAGCTAGATGCACCTGCCTCAGATCCTGTACAGTTAAGTACAGAAGCATAGTATGAGTACATAAACAACATGTACCCAGCAAGTATCTAATCTAATCTCGAAGAAGTAGTGACGAGGGGTCGACTTGGCACTTACTAAGGTCAATATCAATAATATTTAAGGATTTCGCTAAGCATGGATAGCATAAATATAATAACAATCTTAGAATCAAGGAGAGAACGATATATCAATTTCAGTCATGTCATATAATAATTTACTTTTCAAAGCATTTAAACATAGTAAATCATGGGAAAATTTCACATAAATATCATGCGCACATTATGCCGAGGTCGTACGGCCCGATCCAACATAATATTAAACTGTGCACTGCCAGAGATTGGAATGACGCGAATCATAGATGCATCTATTTCTACCGAGGTGATCGGCCAGTCCACAAATAGCAATTTTTATCAAGTAAGCACACATTGCTCATTTATAGTCAAATAAATTCATACAAGTTCTCAAGTAAGTGCGTACTTTCGTTTATAAGTATTTACAATTTCTGGCATGTTCTAAGCGATCTCAGTAGCAAGCAAGAACGAAGGCATTTGCATGTATAGCATGATACGAGTCCTAAACTACTCGGACAATTAGCATAATAGTAGCTACGCACGGACTCTCATCACTACGTACGTACATAGCCCCCACAGATAGTCACAAGCAATTATTTAATTCACCTAGGGGTTTATTTCACTCTTACGAGGTTAGAAAGGATACTCACCTTGCTCCAAAGCTTACTTCCAAACTCAAGAGCGTGCTCAAAACCCTCAATTCTGAGCCGAATGATCCAAAACTAATCAAACGGTGTAAGAACTAGTCAATACAAGCTCAAGATTTCATATTCTAGCTATTAAAATAATTTTTCAACCCTAAATGCAAAGTTCCTAAAATTCATCCCCGGGCCCACATGCCCGAATTCCGGAAATTTTTGCAGAAAGTTGTTACCCATAACATAAGGATCAAGAATATATGATTTTTACTCCATTCCATAATAAAATTTGTGGTTAGATCTTGTTTTTATCAAAACCCTAAGTTTTACTCTAATCCCATGATTTTCACTAATTTCTATTTGTTAATATACCCCAAACCCAAGTATTAAACTCATATTAAGTGGAAATAACTTACCTCACAATGCTAGGTTGAAATCCCCTCTTTGGAAGCTCCCAAATCGCCAAAGTGTAGAAGCGAAATGAAATAAATGGTCTAAGTCCCGTTTTTAAAAGTTTTGTCCAGGTCTCTGATGTCGCATTTGCGAAATCAGGTTCGCTAATGCGAAGGTCGCAATTGCAACAAAATCATCGCAAATGCGAACCTGGGCATCCCTCTGCAAGGGTCACAAATGCGACAAAAGGGTCGCAAATGCGGACCCTGCTGGGTTCGCAAATGCGACCACTTCCCAACCCAGGCTTCTTCATAATTGTGAAGCCTTCCTCACAAATGCGGTCATCGCAAATGCGAACAATTCCTCCCATTTGTGAGATCTGCAACACTGCCCAGAAACACCAGAAAAAACTGTGGTGTTTTCACTCCCAACCCACGTCCAAAACTCACCCGAGCCCTCGGGGCTCCACTCTGAATGCTCACACAAGTCTAACAACATCATACAAGCTTGCTCGTGCGATCAAATTGCTGAAATAATATCTAAAACTACGGATTTAACACCAAACTCATGAAATTCTTAAGAACATTTTAAATTCCTATTTTTACAACCGGACGTCTAAATTACGTCTAATCAGTCCCATTTCTCACCAAATTTCACAGACATGATTTAAATGTTATATTGGACTGGTACCGGGCTCTGAAACCAACATACGGGCCCGATACCGACATAATCAAATATTATTCAATTTCTTTAAATTCTTACATTTTTAGTTTAACAAATTTTAACAAAAAATTCATTACTCGGGCTAGGGACCACAGAATTCGATTCCGGGCATATGCCCAAGTCCCATATTTTACTATGGACCCTTTGGGATTGTAAAATACGAGTTCGGGCTCGTTTACTAACAATGTTGACCGAAGTCAAACTTGGCCTTTTAAGCCAACCTTAAGGAACCAAGTGTTCCAATTTCAACCCAAACTCTTCCAAATCCCGAACCAACTATCCCCGCAAGTCATAAATCAGTTAAAGCAAGTACGATAAGTCTTGTTTAAGGGGAACGTGATTCTAGAAAGCAAAACGACCAGTCGAGTCGTTATATTCTCCACCTCTTAAACAAACGTTCGTCCTCGAACGGACATAGAAAAGTACCTGAGCCAGGGAAAAGTTGGGGATATTTGCTCCGCATGTCCTCCTCGGACTCCCAGGTCGCCTCCTCGACTGGTTGGCCCCTCCACTAGACCTTTACCGTAGAAATCCTCTTGGATCTCAATTGGTGATCATGTCTATCAATAATGGCAATTGGTTCCTCCTCATAACCCAAACTCTCATCTAGCTGGATAGTACTGAAGTCTAACACATGGGACAAGTCGGCATGATACCTTCGAAGCAAAGACACGTGAAAAACTAGATGAACTCTTGATAGGCTGGGAGGTAAAGCAAGCTCATAAAAAGCTTCCCCAACTCGCCTCAACACCTCAAATGGGCCAATAAACCTTGGGCTCAACTTGCCCTTCTTCCCGAATCTCATAATTCCCTTCATCGGCGAAACTTTCAAGAGGACCTTCTTGCCGACCATGAATGATACATCACGCGCCTTCTGATCCGCGTAACTCTTCTGTGTGGACTGTGCTATGCGAAGTCTTTCCTGAATCAACTTTACCTTCTCTAAGGCATCTTTCACCAAATTTGTACTATACAACTTAGCCTCACCGGGCTCAAACCACCCGATAGGAGAATGACATCGTCGATCGCATAAAGCCTCAGATGGAGCCATCTTGATGTTGGACTGATAACTATTGTTGTAAGCAAACTCAGCCAAAGGCAAGAACTGGTCCCAGTGCCCTACGAAGTCAATCACATATGCTCTGAGCATGTCCTCTAGAATCTAAAATGTCCGCTCCAACTGCTCATCGGTCTACAGGTGAAATGTTGTGTTGAGCTCTATCCGGGTCCCTAACTCACTCTATATGGCTCTCTAGAAATAGGAAGTGAACTGAGGGCCTCTATCCGATATGATGGAAATAGGCACACCGTGCAACCGAACTATCTCCAGAAACCTCTCTGAAGTATAAACAGTCACTACCGGAATTAAGTGTGCCGACTTGGTCAACCTATCGACAATGACCCAAACTGCATCAAACTTCCGCAATGTCCGCAGCAACCCGATTACGAAGTCCATAGTTATGCGTTCCCACTTCCACTCAGGTATAGGCATCTGCTAAAGTAGGCCACCTGGCCTATGGTGCTCATGCTTAACTTGCTGTCAATTCAAACACCTAGTCATATACTCAACTATGTCTTTCTTCATCCGCCGCCACCAATAATGTTCTCTCAGGTCACGATACATCTTCGTAGCACCTGGATGAATGGAATGTCGTAAACTGTGTGCCTCCTCTAAAATCCTCTCCCTTAAGCTATCAACATTAGGAACACATAGGCGGCCCTAGAGTCACAGAACACCATCCTCGCCAATAAAAACCTCCTTGGCTCTACCATATAGCATCGTCTCTCTAAGAACTGCCAAATGCGGATCATCGAACTGTCGAGCCATGATTTGCCCCAATAATGAAGACTGAGCAACAACACACGCAAGGACTCGACTGGGCTCTAAAAATGTCCAACCTTACCAGTCTGTTAGCCAAGGACTGAATGTCCAAAGTTGGTGGCCCCTCCTCCGCTGAAATGAATGTCAAGCTACTCATACTCTCTGTCTTCCTACTCAAGGTATCCGCGACCATATTTGCCTTACCCGGATGATAAAGAATGGTGATGTCATAATTCTTTAGTAACTCAAGCCATCTACGCTGCCTCAAATTGAGATCCCTTTGCTTAAACAAATGTTGTAAGATGTGATGATCAGTATAAACCTCACATGACACCCCATACAGATAATGCCTCCATATCTTAAGAACATGAACAATCACTGCTAACTCTAGGTCGTGCACAGGGTAATTCTTCTCATGAATCTTCAGCTAACGAGAAGCATATGCAATAACTCACCCCTCCTTCATCAATAAACATCCCAAGCCAACACGTGAAGCATCGCAATATACCGTATGCATCCCTAAATCGGAAGGCAACACTAGAACTGGTGATGTAGTCAAAGCTGTCTTAAGCTTCTAAAAGCTCGCCTCACAATCATCGGACCAACGGAAAGGAGCACCCTTTTGGGTCAATCTAGTCAGAGGGGATGCGATAGATGAAAAGCCTTGCACGAATCGGCTGTAATAACCTACTAGCCCTAGGAAACTTCTAATCTCAGTCACTGAAGTAGGACGTGGCCAAATCTGAACTGCCTCAATCTTCTTGGTATCCACCTTAATTCCCTCTCCTGATACAATATGCCCCAAGAATGCTACTAACTATAGCCAAAACTCACATTTGGAGAACTTAACATATAGCTTTTGCTCTCACAAGGTCTGTAGCACTACTCTCAAATGTTGCTCGTGCTCCCCCAGGCTACATGAGTATATCAAGAAGTCGTCAATGAAGACGATAACAAAGGAATCAATATAAGGCCTAAACACCCTGTTTATCAAGTCCATAAACGCCGCTGGGGCATTGGTCAAGCCAAAGGACATCACCAGAAACTCATAATGGTCATACCTAGTATGGAAAGCAGTTTTCGGGACATCTGAGTCCCAAATCATCAGCTGATGATACCCCGACCTCAAGTCGATCTTAGAGAACACCTTAGCACCCTGCAATTGGTTGAACAAATCATCAATGTGTGGCAACGGGTACTTGTTCTTGATGGTAGCTTTGTTCAACTGGCGGTAATCAATGCACATCCGCATAGGCTCATCCTTTTTCTTCACAAACAACACTGGTGCTCCCCAAGGTGACACACTTGGTCTAACAAACCCCTTTTCTAACAACTCCTCAAGATGCTCCTTCAACTCTTTCAGAGCCATACGGTATGGTGGGATAGATATAGGTTGGGTGCCTGGAGCCAAGTCAATACAGAAATCAATATCACGATCCAGTGGCATGCCATGAAGGTTAGAAGGAAACATATCGCCGAACTCCCGGACTACTGGAACTGAATCAATCATCGGAAACTCTACAGTGGTGTCCCGAACATAAGCTAGATAAGCCAAACAACCCTTCTCGACCATATGCCGAGCCTTCAGAAAAGAGATGACCCAACTAGATGTACTAACTGTGGAACCTTTCCACTCCAATCTCGACAACTCTGGCATTGCTAAGGTGACAGTTTTGGTATGGCAATCTAGGATGGCACGGTATGGGGATAACCAATCCATGCCCAGGATGACCTTAAAGTCGGTCATATCAAGCAACAAGAGGTCTTCTCTAGTCTCAAAACCACAGAATATGACCACACATGATTGGTAGATCCGATCCACAACCATAAAATCGCATATGGAAGTGGACACATGAATAGGAGTACCCAAGGACTCACGAGGAAAATCCAGAAAATGAGTAAATAGAGATGATGCATATGAATAGGTAGACCCTGGATCAAATAGCACTGAAGAATCCCTACCGCATACGGAAATAATACCTGTGATAATGACATCTGAGACCAATACATCTGGTCTAGCCGGAAAAGCATAAAATCTAGCTGCAGCGCCGGCTGGCTGGGCTCCACCTGACTGAGCAGTAGCTGGTTGGCCTCTCCTTGTCTGGCCTCTACCTCTAGGACGACCCCTACCAGTTTATCCTCTGCCTCTGGGCGGCTGGGCAACCAGTGATGTAATCATGGGTTGCTGACCCTGCTGTACTACCTTACCCTGAAGCCTGGGGCAGTATCTCCTCATATAACCAAGATCTTCGCACTCAAAACAACCCCGCCGTGTGGTGACCTGCTGCCCTGATGTCTGACCCTAATGGCCTATAGAACCACTAGAAAAAGCCTAAATAGTTGGTTGATGGTATGAAATCTCTAGTATAGCACTGAAATAGGAAACAGAAGAACCCTGGGGGCTTGGATACCCACTAGAAGAACCCTGAATAGCTGGCGGGCGGTAAGAACTCTCTGGTATGGCACTGAAATAGGGGTGCGCTAGAGCACCTCGAGGAGGTGGTGGTTCTGAATATGGGGGCCTGCTAGGCTGACCTCTCCCAAACTGACCTCTGCCCCTGGTCGGGGTGCCTCTGAACTCTTCAGAGAATCTAGCCCTCTTGTCCTGTTGCATCTGCTCTCTACCTCTCAGATGGTAGCCCTCAATCCTTCGAGCAATCTCTACCACTAGCTGATAAGGAGTCCCCATCTCCATCTCTCGGGCCATGTTGGCCCTAATACCAAAATGCAACCCTGCAACAAACCTCTGTACCCTCTCTGTGTTAGTAGGAAGTATCAACAGTACATGGCGGGACAACTCAGAAAAACCTCTCCTCATAGTCGGTCACCAACATCTGACCCTGCTCAAGCTGCTCAAACTGATATTGCAACACTTCCCTCTCAAAGGGTGGAACATACCTATCCAGGAAAATTTGTGTGAACTGATCCCAAGTAATGGGAGGAGAACCTGCTGGCTTGCCAAGAACATAAGACTGCCACCATCTATGGTGTCACGACCAAACCGATGGGAAACGACGGGTACCCGGTACCTTACTCACTCGAGTACCAACGTAACATATCTTTCTTATCGTAATATATTTGGTAAATGAACCGAAATAAAGCATGAGGGAATACAAACTTATACATATGACATACTGGCCTATAAGACCAAAATGATCACGCGTACACTGAACATAGGCCGACAAGGCCATACAATCTTTCATATATACGACATATGTCTACAAACCTCTAAGAGTACATAAATATCATAAGGTTGGGACAGGCCCCGCCATACCAATCAATACATGTACTAACCACACTGACCAAATAAGCAACTCTGGAACAAATGGAGCGCACCAACACCTTCTGCTAAGCTGATAGCCTACTTAGAGGGCTATCGACCTATCTATTGGGACCTGCGTGCATGAAACATGGCATCCCCAGGCAAAAGGAACGCCAGTACAAGTAATGTACTGAGTATGTAAGGAATGAAAAATAGTAAATAATAGATATGAGAGAAACATGGAGTAAAAGACTCGACATGTACGTTTGCATAGCTTTGTGAATCATTTCATTTTTATAATGTCATTCATATGAATATAAATGTCATATCATGTATAGGTATATGCATTCATAATATCATCAAGCCTCTGAGGGCATCCCATCATATCATTTTAGCTATTGTGGGTAAATCATCAACGTATACCAGCTGATCAGGTGGTAGTGCGTATATAATGTCGTAACCTTTTTTCCATATCCCATATAAATATAATATACATATATACGCTTAAATAACGCCATCTGATCATGGGTCAATGTACATGTATAAATACATGAAATGCATAAGAAATATGTTAATAAGTTTTTCTCGGAATGCCATAAAAATCAATATGCCTTTCGGATAAACTTTATCAAATACGTATTTTCTAAGACCCATGAACAGAAGATATAATAATAATTCACATGGGGAATCAAGAATATAGATACCCCTAGTATTTCTATGAATAGAGTCATTTATGAAAGTTGAGTATTTTGCTCGTTTCATTTGTATTATTTGGATCAAACCAAAAAGAAAGAAGGGATAGCCTTAACATAACTGAGTCGATTCTATTGACAATCCTCTAACACACGTTAATTGCGACAAAACACGGAATAAGTTGTATGAAAAGCTCGAAGTATAACGTTGATTATGCAAAGACCATCTTGGTTGAAACCTTTTCCTTAAGTGATTAAAATTGATGTAACTATGAAATGGGAAGCTTGGCTGAAGCTTTTAGAAATGAAGTTACTAAGTATGGAAAGTTTGGTTGAAATTTTCCGTAAGAGATTATAATGTTAGAGAGCAACTCAATTTGGTGAAGCCTTTTTCATTTTATAGTCACAAGGCTTAATAGCATTTTCAACCAAAAATGAGATAAGGTGTTATCTCTTTAATATTGCCACCTTGCAAAGTGACTTAAGAGTCACTTAGTGGCTCATATGTGGCTGCCACGTTGGGCTTATCCATTCCCAACCAATGAATTTAATTAGGTAATATTCCGCTACCCGGTAATTAATTAATTACCCGCATAATTAAGAATTATTTCAAATTACTTAAAATTTTACTTAATTTTTAATACACTTTATACATCCTACTATCATGGTCATATGGTACCTTGTAAGGTACTAGCCCATAAATATCGGTTATTAACGTTCGGCCCGTAATTTATCCCAATATGCCAAACTTGGACGAAAAATTTATTTTCTTTGACTTGCTTCCCCTCTCATCTTCACGAATTTACTCATCATTTGTTTAAAATAGCATAATCCTTATAATCTCCAAATAATTTTTTTCTTTGGACTAATGTCAATTACCTTACGATAAATTCAATGTACAATACTACAGGGTGCAACATCATCGTAATTTAATACTGCAAAGTGTAACATCATCGTAATATAATACTGTGGGACGTAATATCGACGTAATATTGTGGGGCGTAACATATGAGCCCTACCCTCAAGCTAGAATGTAGTGAAGCCAACCCCATGAGAATCCAATATCCTCATGTTGTGCAGTCTGTCCCTGCACCTATCAATGAAATCCTAAGCATCCTCATGACACTCACCTCCAAAGATGGGATGGTGTAGCCAAGTCTATCTTTCTAGTAACTTCTGCGAATCGTCGTCCGCAACCTGTCTGGGCTCGGGTACAACTGCTGTAACTGGCTAAGCCACATCCGCTGGTAGTGCACCCGGAGTCTGATACACTACAGTTGCATGACCAGGAGTCTGGGCAGTAGGGGTCTGTGCTCCCCCTCCCGCATGAGATGTGGCTGGTTCTGCTGGAAATAAACTAGCCTGCATCATGGTGTCCATGAACCGCAGCATACAGCCCATGACCTCCTGGAAACCCGGTGCTGTCATGACGTTATTCGCGATAGGCTCAGCTGCGGGAACCTCGCCTTGCTTCTCAATGATAGGATCCCCTACAGGATTCGTCGGTGGTGCAACTGGGGCAGCTCTAGGATGCCCTCGTCCCCTACCTCGGGCCGGTGCCTTCCCCTGGCCTCTACCTCGACCTCTAGCAATGGGGGGAGCAGCTCCTCCCGGGTCTGGAACATCTGTCGTGCGTGTCCTCAGCATCTGTGAGAGAATAGAAGAAGGAAAGTTAGTATACCATCAACTGCACGATAGGAGATGAATAAAGAGTAGTTTTCCTAACACATAATAGCCTCTCGAAGATAGATACAGACGTGTCTGTACCGATCCGCAAGACTCTATTAGGTTTGCCCATGACTTGTGAGACCTACGTGAACCTAGTGCTCCGATACCATGTTGTCACGACCCAATTTCCATTTAAAGTCGTGATGGTGCCCGACACCGTTGTTAGGCAAGCTAACCCTAGTCAACTAGCGAGTTTTCATTTATTTTTACCAAACAATCCCAACATGTTCTCGACTTTAATTTAAAATAAGAGATAAATTAATCAATCCATAATAATAGATATACAACCCAAAATGATAGTCTACCATTGTGTGTGCCAGGAACTGGTGTCACAAGTACTAGGGCAACTAGTAGAATGTACAAAAGAATATAACTACCCTACTGCATGGAATAGGATAGACAGATTTAATCAAAAGAAAAGAAGAGACTCTGGCATGCTGCTGAACAGCTCAGAAGGGGCAGATCACCGTGAAGTCTCGATCAAGTATCAGGGGTACGCGCCGGCTGCATAGCTAGATACACCTGCCTCAGATCCTGTACAGATAAGTACAGAAGCGCAGTGTGAGTACATAAATAACATGTACCCAGTAAGTATCCAGTCTAACCTAGAAGAAGTAGTGACGAGGGGTCGACTTGACACTTGCTAAGGTCAATATCAATAATATTTATGGATTTTGCTGGGCATGGATAGCATAAATATAATAACAATCTCAGAATCAATGAGAGAACGATATATCAATTTTAGTCATGTCATATAATAATTTGCATTTCAAAGCATTGAAATGAGTAAATCATGGGCAAATTCCACATAAATATCATGAGCACATTATGCCGAGGTCGTACGGTCCGGTCCAACATAAGATTAAACTGTGCACTGCCAGAGGGTCGAATGGCGTGAACCATAGATGCATCTATTTATACCGAGGCAATCGGCCCGATCCACAAATAGCAATTTTTATCAAGTAAGCACACATTGCTCATTTATAGTCAAATACATTCATACAAGTTCTCAAGTAAGTGCGCACATTCTTTTATAAGTATTTGCAATGTCTAGCATGTTCTAAGCGATCTCAGTAGCAAGCAAGAATATAGGCATTTGCATGTATAGCATGATACGAGTCCTAAACTACCCGGACAATTAGCATAATAGTAGCTACGCACGGACTCTCATCACCATATATGTATATAGCCCCCACAGATAGTCACAAGCATTTATTTAATTCACCTAGGGGTTTATTTCCCTCTTACGATGTTAGAAAGGAGACTTACCTTGCTCCAAATCTTACTTCCAAACTCAAGAACATGCTCAAAACCCTCAATTCGGAGCCAAACGATCCAAAACTAATCAAACGGGGTAAGAACTAGTCAATACAAGCTCAAGAGTTCATATTCTAGCTTTTAGAGTAATTTTTCAACCCTAAATGCAAAGTTCCTAAAATTCATCCCCAGGCCTACATGCCCCGATTTCGAAAATTTTTGAAGAAGGTTGTTACTCATAACCTAAGGATCAAGAATATATGATTTTTACTCCATTCCATAACAAATTTCGTGGTTAGATCTTGTTTTTATCAAAACCCTAAGTTTTACTCTAATCCCATAATTTTCACTAATTTTTATGTGTTAACCTACCCCAAACCCAAGTATTAAACTCATATTAAGTGGAAATAACTTACCTTACAATGCTAGGTTAAAATCCCCTCTTTGGAAGCTCCCAAATCACCCAAGTGTAGAAGTGAAATGAAATAAATGGTCTAAGTCCTGTTTTTAAAAGCTGTGTCCAGGTCTCTGATGTCGCATTTGCGACATCAGGTTCGCAAATGCGAAGGTCACAATTGCGAGAAAACCACTGCAAATGCGAACCTGGGCATCCCTCTGCAAGGGTCGCAAATGCAACAAAAGGGTCGCAAATACGGCCCTGCTGGATTCGCAAATGCGAACAAAATATCGCAAATGCGACCACTGCCCACCCCAGGCTTCTTCGCAATTGCGAAGCCTTCCTCGCAAATGCGTTCATCGCAAATGCGAACAATTCCTTGCATTTGCGAGACCTGCAATACTGCCCAGAAACACCAGAAAAACTGGGTGTTTTCACTCCCAACCCACGTCTGAAACTCACCCGAGCCCTCAGGGCTCCACTCCGAATACTCACACAAGTCTAACAACATAATACAAACTTGCTCGTACGATCAAATCGCCGAAATAACGTCTAAAAATACGGATTTAACACAAACGCATGAAATCTTTAAGAACATTTGAAATTCCTATTTTACAACCGGACGTCCGAATCACGTCAAATCAGTCTCATTTCTCACCAAATTTTACAGACATGACTTAAATGTTATATTGGACCTATACCGGGCTCCGGAACCAACATATGGGCCCGATACTAACATTATCAAATATTATTCAATTTCTTTAAATCCTTAGATTTTCAGTTTAACAATTTTTTACAAAAAAATCATTACTCGGGTTAGGGACCTTAGAATTCGATTCCGGGCATACACCCAAATCCCATATTTTACTACGGACCCTCCGGGACGTCAAAATACGAGTCCGGCCCGTTTACTAAAAATATTGACTGAAGTCAAACTTGGCCTTTTAAGCCAACCTTAAGGAAATAAGTGTTTCGATTTCAACCCAAACTCTTCCAAATCCCCAACCAACCATCCCTACAAGTCATAAATTAGTTAAAGCAAGTACAGAAAGTCTTATTTAGGGGAACGAGATTCTAGAAAGCAAACGACCAGTCGGGTCGTTACAATAACTCCACAAGTATTAGAGTAGTGGGAGTTATGGAGATAATGGAGAAACGTAGACATCCACCATAATTAAGTATTTCATAAAAAGAGAAAATTAGTTGAGGCTATTCCAAATCATGAACTTATTATTTCAAGTCAAAAGATTTTTTTTTATGTTTCTCAAGGCCACGTTTGGACTAGATTTATATGTTTCTGCCAAGGGAAGGAAGGCAAGGGCTCTATATCACTATGTATCTCAGTGTTAGTGGCCTGCTAATTTTTGAAGACTATAAAGGAGGAGAAATTGGCATACAAAGAACTAAATTTTAGCATATATATTTGTGTATATCTACAAGAAATTATGTGTTATACAATAAGATATCCAAAGAAGTAAATTAATTTTTTGATTTACATTTTGATATACAAAGAATAAAAATAAAATTTTGATATATAGTTGATATACACAAATAAGAAAAATAAAGTTGTGATATACATTTTGGTATACACATTATTTTTGATGTATTATATGTGGTGATATACAATATAATATAATTCTTTTTGTGTTATACATATAGATATATTCAAAGAAAAAAAATAAAATTTTAATATATATTATAATATTACAAAGAAGGAAAACAAAATTTTGATATATACATTATTATTATGATATATATTTATTAGCTATTTGGTGCTAACATTTATAATTAAGACCTTTTTCTATCAATTATGTGGATACGATGTCACACCGTGTCAAAATGAATAAACATCTTAACTAGATGGCATGAAAAGTTGAAAAGAGTAGTAGGTTTCTCCAATTGGTGCTTGTAACTCAAAATAAAAACTCTGCGGTGATTGAATCGAAATACATTCAAAATCAAAGCCCTTCACTGCAAAATTCATGCATAAAACCTCAAAGCCTGGTCCCCAGTCTAAAATGTCTAATGGTTGACTAAGAACTTGAAAAGTACACACGAAATGAAGAAGAGAATCGTACTGGTGACCGGCGCTTCCGGTTACCTAGGTGGACGGCTATGCCACCAGTTATTCAACGGCGGACACCATGTTAAAGCCTTCGTCCGCCGTACAAGCGACCTTTCTTCTCTACCTCCGCCTACTGACGGCGGAAGTAGCGGCGGAACTTTAGAGCTTGTGTTCGGAGATGTTACAGATTATCAGTCACTCCTTCTGGCTTGCTCCGGTTGCCACGACATATTTCACTCTGCCGCTTTAGTCGAGCCTTGGCTTCCGGATCCTTCTAGATTCAGCTCCGTGAGTGCAAATTCCTAATGTGATTGGCGTGGCGGAAAATGTTTTTCGTAGATATTGTTTTATTTCTTAGAAAAATATTTTTCAGTGTTTAGGTGTAAAAGAAGGTGACGTGTGGTATTTAGATAGATTTAGGTTATTTACAGACAATCTAATGATTTGTACACCATTTGTGTAATTTAACATGTTATAATAAGTTATTTACCATTTATTAGAGGTTACCTATCTATGATATTAAATAGAGTTATTTGCAATTACCTTTTAAGGGACCCATTGTGTAAGTTTAAAACTTAAACTTAGATAGATTTAAATGTATGTTATAAGAATAGTGTTTTATGATATTCCTGAGTATTAATTGATGATGGAATGATAGCCTATAAGAATAGTCTTTTTCTGATATTTTTGTGTACTAAATGATGATGGAATGGTTAGGTTTTTGTGATACTCTAGTACTCCTACAGATTGACCATAATGTCTATTGAAGCTAGCGATGAGGAGGAACAGTTGGAACTAAGAAAATGACTTCAATTCATAATATTTTCTTTAGACAAACATGTTACAAATACTGTTGACTTCATCTAGGAAAATATCTTTCACGAACCATACTAAGTGTACTCTTTATTGCTACTTTTAAGTATCCATTATAGCTGCTTTTAGAATTTACAATGTCATTCAATTGCATTTATAGGTCAATGTTGGAGGGCTGAAGAATGTGTTGCAAGCTTATAAAGAAACGGGCACTATAGAGAAAATTGTGTACACATCATCGTTTTTTGCCTTGGGATCAACTGACGGATATGTTGCCGATGAAACTCAGGTATGAGAGTTGATCAACTTTTGTTGCAGATGTATAATAAATAAATGTGTTCCTTTTTTTAACAATGTAAGATTTGGATGAGACGGTTCACGTATCACAGCAAGCAAAAGTCTTGTGCTTGAGTTTCATGTCACCTATAAACACTAAACACTAATATTATCCCATGAAAAAGAAGTAGGCCCACACGTTTAGTAGGCAAGCTACATACCTATACCTCAAATAAATAGATGTTCTCATATTTTAACATTTTGAGCTTCTAGTTCTAGATGGGCAGTTCACTTAAGTGATGAATTTAATATGTCTGGATGTGCTTTTATCACAAGAGTTTGACTAGATATTATTGAATACAGACCCACATTGGAAAAGTTTTCTGTACGGAGTATGAGAAATCGAAAGTTGTTGCTGATAAAGTTGCATTAGATGCTGCATCTGAAGGAATGCCAATTGTGCCTGTTTATCCAGGAGTTATATATGGTCCAGGAAAGGTCACAGCTGGAAATATCGTTGCACGTATGGTAAATGTTTCATCCTTTTTCCTCCCTTTCATTGATTGAGCAGGATGTTTGGATCTAATTATATTTCAATTAACGGTTGAGATCAAAAGTAATCGTTTTGATGTTATGGATTTTGGTAATAGCTACACTGGCAATGTTCTTGTAGTTGATTCAAAAAATTTTATTGTTTTATCATTGCATGCAAAATGACTGCTTCACCCAAGACTAAAACATGTTCAATGATGCCGAACTTCTCATTTGGTTAGAGGGGTCGTTTGTATTTAATTCAGTTTCCTCCTTTTCCCTAGAATTAGCAACTAATTATTTAAATTTCTTTTACCGACTTTGGTTGTAAGTGGAAGAAGGAAGATACAAAATAGAAAATAGAAATAAGTGGCTGGAAAGTAGCAGAAGGGTAGAAGAGGTGCATCATTAGACTTGTCTAGACAATGTATGATGAGAAATTGGAGATGGGTGGAGGAAGAAGATGAAGAGGTATAGAAGGAAAATGAAAATGGAGAACAAAGAAAAAAAAACAAAAGTAAGGGGAAAGAGCAGAGAAGAAGAAAGGAGTAGGATAGAGGAATTTGTGAAGAAAATATGAAGAGGAGAAATGAAGCATGAAGTTTGCCAATATGGCTCCGACACAAAAGAAATTTTGAGTGAAAAGGAAGAAGATGAGAAAAGTGGTAAAAAGGAGATAAACAGGAATTTTCTATTTGCCGATGTGTCAAATAAACTCTAACCGAAGGGAAAACTTCCTCAATGTGTAAATTTGAAGGGTATTAACCAACTAAAAAAGGTAAAAATTAAGTTGCAACAAACAAAAATTTTGAGGTCAATGTTCATCTTGCAATTGTAGTATTTAGCAATTTTACTAATTAGCTGCTGTAATTTTATTTGTCAAACATATGAAATTTATGTGATATTGAGTTGTCAGATATTGCTTTGTCAGATAATTGAACGCTTTAATGGGCGTTTACCTGGTTACATTGGCCAAGCAAATGACAGGTTTTCTTTTAGCCATGTTGATGATGTGGTTGACGGGCATATTGCAGCTATGGACAAAGGCAAACCAGGTGAAAGATATCTTCTTACTGGGGAGAATGCATCATTTAAGGAAGTTTTTGACATAGCTGCCATGATCACTCGGACAAAGAAGCCTTTGTTTGGCATCCCCCTACTTATTATTGAAGCTTACGGATGGATATCAGTTCTTTTCTCCAAATTAACAGGAAAGCTTCCTCTAATCAGTCCTCCGGTAAGAAGCAGATTGATACTTCAAGTTTTTAGTTGTTATACTGGTTTTCTTAGCGGAGTATGTCTTAAGTTGTTTGAGAGTCCGGAGTCGATACCCAACAGTCGGCAAAAGAGAGAATTGGTTTAATGCAGCAATATCACAATGACAGATACATAGGGCTTAGCTTTCTTTTCTATTTTTCTTTAAGTTACTTGCCAAATTAATTCTTGAAGATCAAGTTCGAATGGCTGCATTGTTACTTGTCTCCACTTTACCTGCTTAAATTGCTGCAGATCTGTTACTCTGGCGTGGATAGTGGCGCCTTCGCATTTGGCTCTATGTGTGACACATTGCTTTCTTAGCATATCTAGTAGACCTTTTTCGTAGCTTATAGTTCGGGATTATTACTTATCATAAAATGTACAGGAATAATATTATGTATCTAATTTATATGTATGACAACCATTGTTATGTTGCTTATGTCTGACTCCTTATTTCTCAAACTAAACCTCTACTTCTGGACTCTGCATTTGCATAACTAGGGCAGTATGTGTGCCTCTTTGCTCGGTCTTCTTTTTTTGAAAATGGTCGCTACTTAACAAGCTGCCAAAAGATTTAGTATTTGCTGCACCAAACAAAAGTAGACAATGATATCAGCACATAAGCAGGCCAAATTTTTTCACCCATCCCAAAATCAGATGATGACATTGAAGGGATTTTACATGTTCCATGCATTTTGGTTTTGGCTCACCTACATTTCTTTTCTTTTTTACTAACCCATTAGCTTGCATTGGACCTTAATTCGTATTACCTCTCTATACATCATCTTGAACAGACTGTTTCCGTGCTTAGACATCAGTGGTCTTACTCTTGTGATAAGGCGAAGGCAGAACTGGATTACCACCCGAGAAGTTTGAAAGAAGGTTTGTCTGAGGTGCTTCCCTGGTTGAAGAGCTTGGGATTGATTAAATACTGACATGTAATATCTTATGAAGAATGTATGGTGTTTCGTTACGTGTACATTATCCTTAAAATGACTGTGAATACCCGTTACTCAATAGCCAGCTTTATATTTCATTTTGTCGAGCTATTGTTCTGATGCTAAAATTCAGGTCTGGGGCCTTGTGGATGAAGTGATTTCTTGAAGTTTTCACTAATGTGTGTATTAGATCTTTATATTATGTGTATATGTTTCGAGTTGAAAGCAATAGATGTGCCTCTGATTCCTATTTCATCTTATTTAATTCTACGTCCACCATGGGGAACCACCTGACTGTTCATTAATAGTTTCCACTTAATTATGGTTGTCTTGGCCAAGGTTGTCTCCCTAATAAAGGACTGGTACTTTCGCAAGAGACAGAGGATTGACGAAATGTCAGTGAAATATTTGTCTGGGGTAGGGGTTGAGCGAGTCCGAAACCTAAATAATGAGTTTTGGGACTCAAAATAACTTTATATAGTTTAAAAAAAAAAGTTACCTTTCTAACTAAAACGAAGTATTATACTTCATTTTAGTTTAATGGAATTGTAGCCGTTAAAGGAAAGCGCAGTATAATACTGCGTTGTAGTAAAGCACAGTATTATACTGCGCTTTCCTTCTTCAATTTAAAATCCCCCTTTCTTCCCCATCCTGCCACCCACGACAGAACAGCCCCTCCCCGATTAAAATACTCCAGCAGCAGCCACCCCCCCCCCCCCCCAGATTTTAAAAAAACTCAGGTGGACCTCATCCGTCACACAAAAAGTGAAGATTGCAGGTCTCGCATATAACCCAAGCCTTCGATTGTTGTGGTTTCCTTGTTTCGGGCTCAAAATTACAAATTTTCGACATTTCTAAAAACATAAATTGAGGTATTCCGATGTAGTTTATGTCGAAACTCGTATAATTATGCATATTTGTTTTCTTGAATGTGTTTCCACGTTGTTTTGTGTTTTGTTTGCGATTAAATTTGTATGTTATTTTTATCCGGATTAAATTATTAATGTTTAAAAAAAATAGTTAAAAGTTGAGAAATAATTTTTATTGTTAATAAAAATGTTCGTAAATTTCTTTTACTGTTTTATATGTAATTTTGTGAATGTTGTGTTTATATGTTTGTTGTTTTTATTTAGTTTAGATTATTTATTTGCTTAAAGAATAGTGCCATTTTAGCGTAGTAAAATATAGAGCAAATTAGCGTAGTAAAATATAGAGCCTTTTAGAGTATAATCTCTGTAGTTTAAGTATCTACTAACTACAAACTCTATCCAATTACACTTTATAAAAATTAATTATTTAATTTATAAAATAAACACACGGAATTAACAAATTAATATGTTGTCAAATTAAATATCCAGCCTGGAACCCATAGATATATACTCTATCCAATTAAAAATTAATTTTTAATTTATAAAACTAACAAAATTGTAAAAATATTGAAATTGACACGCATAAGAATTCAAAATAGCTAGGTGCTACTAGGCCTCAAATATTGAACGTGGAACTCATAGATATATACTCTGTCTAATTAAATATCAATTATTATAACACAAACAAAATTCTAAAAATATAAAAAATTGACAGACACAAGAATTCAGGATAGTTTGGTGCTACTGGACCTCAAATATCGAGCCTGGAACCCATAGATATATACTTTGTCCAGTTAAATAATTAAATATTAATTATTATAACACAAACAAAATTCTAAAAATATTAAAATTGACACACATACGAATTCAGGATAGCTTGGTGCTACTGGGCCTCAAAATCGAGCCTGGAACCCATAGATATATAATATGTCATGTTAAATAATCAAATATTAATTATTATAACACAAACAAAATTCTAAAAATATTGAAATTGACACACATAAGAATTCAGGATAGCTAGGTGCTACTAGGCCTCAAATATCGAGCATGGAACCCATAGATATATACTCTGTCCAGTTAAATAATTAAATATTAATTATTATAACACAAACAAAATTCTAAAAATATTGAAATTGACACACATAAGAATTCAGGATAGCTAGGTGCTACTGGGCCTCAAATATCGAGCCTGAAACCCATAGATATATACTATGTCCAGTTAAATAATTAAATATTTAATTTATAAAACTAACACATAGTTAATATTGTTTAATCTATAGTAGACGACATGGACGTGCCGCCTGTGCATCCTGGATCTTTCTCGGATGAGATATTAGTGTTACATGGCGATTATTGGTCCGCCTACGTATGAGAGGGAGAGCTAGTGGAGAAGACTCTCCGCGCTGGAAGAGTGGACGACGTGTGGGACTTTATCCGAAAGAGAGGTTTTCATTCCCGCGTAGTCCAGCGCCTGCATGATACGGGCTTCTATAGGATTTTTGTGATTGGGCGGCTGCAGCTCGACTGGTCTCTGATCACGGCATTGATAGAGCGGTGGCGATCGGAGACGCACACTTTTCACCTGCCCATTAGCGAGGCTACCATCACGCTTCAGGATGTTCAGGTTTTATATGGGCTGCCTGCTGATGGACTGGCCATTGCACTGCCTTAGTATATGAGATCTATGACACGTGCTCAGTATTTGGACTTGCTGCAGCAGTTTACTGGTTTCAGGCCACAGGGTGAGGATGCAGCTAGAGGGGGTAGTTGCCTTGCTGTGACAGCTATCAAACAGCATTTGGAGGTATTGTACCCCGACATCACCGGCGAGACAGAGGATCTACATATTCACCGGTACACGAGGTTGGCGTTGCTCCTTCTTTTTGGGGGTGTGTTGTTCCCGAACACTTCGGGAAATCTAGTGAGTATGCGATTTCTACATCATCTTCAGCAGCTAGATGAGTTATCCCATTACAGCTAGGGTGCTGCTGTTCTCGCTTACCTGTACAGGAGTATGTGTCGGGATAGCATGGACACTCAAAGCGACGTGTGTGGTTTTCTGCCGCTTCTACAGGTGACAACATATTCGAATACTCTGTTTATTACTTCCAATTCTATACAGTCAAAATGACTCTTAAATTCGGTCTTCCTTGTACCACCAACCTCCGGATATAGCACCTCCGTTACTCCCTCTAGCTAGGAGGTGGGTTCTCCGGCGTGGAAACTACCGAGCCATTGATGCTCATCATAATCTCCCTCGTGTCAGGGATGTGTTGGATATGCTAGAGGTCGCACAGGTAAATATGTGCCTAAACTTACTTGTTATAAATTCACTTGTGTTGCGCATACTCACTTTTATGTTATTATTTGATAGTTTATCTGGACGCCATACAATGACGAGTTGATAGCTGGCCTGCCTGATTATTGCTCGGTCGAACGACTGATTTGGAGCACTTCATCTCGTTGATGTGCCTCGATGTTGTGGAGCATCATGCCATAGAGCAGGTACTTCGCCAGTTTGACCGTCCACAGACTATACCGAGGGAGCCTGCATGGGTGGCTACACATTATCAGCGGGATGATCGTTCAAGGGTGGACGACGCATTTGTAGCATGGCTAGAGGCGCAGGTCCATACTTGGGAGCAGCGAGAGGACCTGATTCCGCCACCACCTTCACAGATCCAAGCGACGACTATTGAGATGTATATGTCATGGTACCGCTGTCACACTCGACTGATGATCGGGAACCCCGTTCATCAAGCTGCCGATCGATTCAGACCATACGCCGGGAGGCACGAGGCACTGGTATGTTTTTGTTAGAACCCATACTTATAAGTGTGATATAGCATTATGTAATTAATATTTTAAATGTTGTGCCGGCTATTGGTCATCATTTGGTCTACCGGTTGGGAAGGGAAATGTAGCAGCATGCCGACAATCCTGCAGTCGTTGAGTATGGCCGGCAGGTGGTAGAGCTGGCTCTCCGGACACTGCAGCGAGCCAGAGAGGACGAGAGGTTAGATCACGCTGCTGAGTATGTGGCGCCAGAGCAGCACCATCGGGGTAGGCCTGTCGCACGAGGCAGGTGTCAGGCACGAGGCAGGGGTGCCCCATGGGGTCGTGGGGGATGACGAGGAGGTGGTCCCCAGCAAGGGGGCGTTGAGGCACCTGTTGACCCACCTGTTGAGGCACCTGATGAGGAAAGAGAAACCTTGTTTTTAAAGCGTAAAGAGAAATCTTGCTTTTATGGAAATATTTGCTATTGGTTATTGTTAAGTACATAAAATAACTAAAATGCGCCCGTTATTTATAGGCAAGATTTCACACAAAATGTAGTATTATACCGCGCTATACATATTAAATTTTTCTGAAACGAAACAGATTTTGCGCAGTCGGTTCAGCTTTTTTCAGACAGACAAGACAACACACAAAACGTAGTATTATACCGCGCTATACATATTAAATTTTCTAAAACAAAACAGCTTTTGCGCAGTCGGTTCAGCTTTTTTCAGACCGACAAGATAACACACAAAACATAGTATTGTATCGCGTTGTACATATTCATTTTTTTACTGAAACAAAACAACTTTTGCGCAGTCGGTTCAACTTTTCAGACCGACAAGACAACATACAAAACATAGTATTGTACCGCGCTATACATATTCAAGTTTTCTTAAACGAAACAGCTTTTGCGCAGTCGGTTCAGCTTTTCAGACCGACAAGACAACACACAAAACGTAGTATTGTACCACGTTATACATATTCAATTTTTCTGAAACGAAACAGCAATGTCTTGATTTTTCCTTTATTATCTTTTATTTTCATGTATGTTGCTTTAGTTATGGTTGTTGTGCATTTATCTCTTCGAATATTATGTTATGAAATTTCAATCTTCAGATTAGTCTTCTTTACTAACACCAATAAGTTGAATGTTGGACTACCATGTCATCATCCCAATTCAAAAGGTCATGTTAAAAAATAAGATGTAATAAGATTGTGGAACATAATTTTATTTGATAGATATTGCAACATACACAAGTACAGACACTAATTACAAAAAATATTATGAAAACAAAACACTAAGTGTATCCTTGATAGTTGGGTACATTCGACGAACTTGCACCAGGATTACCACCGCCACCCACACCAGCTGAAAGATATTTACGACGGTCGTGTCCTGTTTGCGAACATATGTCACATTTACGTGCATAAACAATATCACTAACATCCATTTGGTTCCATATACGCGTTCTCTTTTGCACTTGCAGCTTGCACAAATAGTCCTTGTTATACACCATTTTAAAAGGTTCCGGCGGCCAATAATGCTCAGTATCCAATAGTTGCAACTGCCCACTATATGTGTCTATATATGCAGCAACGCTGTATTGCCTATCAATATAGTTGGTTGCCCCTAAACCAACTTGTTGAAAGCACTTCAAGGCATGTGCACACGGCACGTGGTAGATGGTCCATTTCCCATACGAACATAACCTGCTGGCTTCATTCACCGTTTGTAGATTATTCCCCCGGTGTTCGCGGATAGCGGTGCGAACTTCAAAAACACCCCGATCGTGATCGTACTGTAAAAATGAATGTCAATGTGCTCGCCTCCTGTACTTCTCAAATCTTCTCATTGGTATTGACATAAATTGAACAACACTGTCCATCAAAAGCGATGCAGCTCTATGCCTTTCAACAAACCTCTCCACAATCTATTTGAATGTCATCCGGACCATGGCAGTGACCGGCAATCCACGTGCAGGGTCACTTTCATGCGCCTCGTGAATTTGCACTGCTGGTGCTCAGTTGTAGCCATCCACATTAAATTATGCAAGACCTTGTCGTGATATTTCTTCTAGAAATTGGCCTTCAGGTGCCTCACACAGTAACGGTGGTATGCATAGGGTTCCTACCATTCAGGCAAATGCCATACAAAACTTAAAATACCACTATGTCGATCAGATGTTAGACAAATACCTAAACGTTATTTGAAAACATGATGCTTCAAGTGGTTCAAAAAAAGCGTCCACGTCTCTTCGCTTTAATTGGCATAAATGGCAAAAGCTAGTGGAAATATTTGTCTGTTGGCATCTACTGCAACTACAATCAAAATGCTTAATATTATACTTTCCATAGACATGAGTACCGTCTATGAAAATTACAGGACGGCAATGCACAAATCCATTAATTGCTGGTTTAAATGACCAGAACACATAGTTGAAAATATATTCGATTTTGTCCGGACTCCGCTCACGCCTCCATTCAACAATAGTCCCGGGGTTAAAGTGTTGCAGTGTGGCCATGTACCTGGGTAGAGATGAAAATAACTTATTCCAGTCACCATAAATTATTTCAAAGGCACATTTGCGCCCGAGATATGCCTTTCTTTTTGTTATAGTACACCCATACTCCTGGTGGACGGCTGTAATACACTCTTTAATCTTGAACCTAATGGACACTTCCAAGTATGAAATCAAGACAAGAGAAATCAAGTCTATATCTAGGTTGAAGTGATTCTCATTAAATATGTCCATTTCACATCTGTGGGTGCTAATATATTTACCCACTTTTTACAATCCTGATTTCTTCTTGCTGGCACGCAACATCCGGTGACAACCCATAAAGTCTCTACTACATATAACCTTGTATACCTCCGTAGTTGACTCCCTTACCGTCATCTCACGACACTCTCTTACGCTGTAGATCTTTACAGCCCTGATTAGGCGAGCTTTATTGGGGAAATACATGCCCTTTGCCAGTACCACTGGCCTAGACTCATCCCACATTGCTGACCGAAATTCTTCAGCATCCCTTGTGAGGGCATCTACGTCCGGCATACTTGAAAAACTATCAAGGTAGGGAATATTTCGCTCATAAAACGGCACGTGGGACTCGTACACTCTTGGTCTAACGGGAGGTGGAGGAGCATGCTCCCTCGTCAGCTCAGGTTCGACATTCACTTCCTCCTCATCATCACCCTCATCAGGGAAGGGTGTGTCATCTTCAGACTCATCGGCATTGTTTTCATAATCACTATCATCTTCCTGACTCTGCGCATCTGCCAAATCACGAGTCAATACGTCGTCTATGGGCAACTGTATGAGGTCAGGAACATCAAGTTGCTCGTTTTCACTGCACAAAAAGAACAAAATGATAAGCTACTCAACTAGATAAATACTTTACATATAACTATATCACTTTACTTACAAGTCGTACTGTGTTGGCGTTCCATGATGGATATTTTCATGTTGATGATGACTCCCGGATGGACCACCGTTGTCCAACACGCCAGAACTATGCATATTCCAACTAGGAGCGGGGTCATAACTTGTAAAATTCATATCCGGACAGTACCCCCTATGAAAAATATGAGTGTTAATACAAATTCAATTCAAACATAAAATAAACATCGCTAAAGCGTAGAAATATTGAAGTTTGTCCGTCGTCTTGTGGATTATATAAAGTCGAAAAATTATTTCCTCGATGCTCATTCGCCGGTGGTGACAAGTTTAAATCAAGGCAAGCTCTTTTATCAGGAATCTATCCGGCAAAAACTGCTCCAGAATAACCACCCGATGACTGGGGGTTATCCCTACTATGCACACCCTCATTATTGGGAACGTCTTCAACCTTGACGTACATTTCCAATAATTTTATTATAATAAATTCCTTGTATTCATCCGAAATCCGTAAAAATCTCTAAGAGTTTCATCATTTTCGATGTTAAACTCAGAATAATAAGCAAACCCGGGCGGAGTCACAGAATACGAAAATCTACCGATTACTTTAAGGTTCACCGAACATTTCCTCACACTCATTTTTTTAAGTAACAACGATACCAATTTATCGTACTCCATTGTAAGCGGCAATTTAACATGACACTGTGGAGGTGAACTATACCTCACAGAGTTATTATCCATTACAACCTCACCTCCCCCCCCCCAAGTATAATGAAACCCTTATTTTTTGGCTCTTCTGACATTATAAAAAAATGTTTGATAACAAGAAAAGAAGTATGAACGGAAGTTTGAAGGTAAGTTTTGAATGGATTTTCATAAAATCCTAACGCCTTTAAATAAGGCAAGTCCTAGCTCGAGGTGCAGATTTTTTTTGTAAAACGGAGTATAATATCGCGCTTTATGTATTTGAATTATTGTTATGTCAATTATCCGCATAACACTTATTGGTGGGCCCAAAAATAAAGTAAAACGCAATATAATACTGCGCTTTAGTAAAACGCAATATTATACTGCATTTTACATTAAAAAAATTATTTAGTAAAACGTAGTATTATACTGCACTTTATTTTAACGGCTAAAATTTCGTTAACGTAAAGCGCAGTATAATACTGCGGTTTAGGTACAAATGTAACTTTCTTTTATAGCTGTAGAAACGTAATTGGAGTCCAAAAACTTGCCATTTTAGTTTCGGACTCATGGTTGAGCTAGCCTATTAGGTATGTGTTCGGTTAAACCCAATCATTTTTGCTTAAACACTATATTTGTATTAAGAAATCTATTATATATATATATATATATATATATATATATATATATATACATATACATATAAATATTTAATTATGAATCCAAAAACCGAGCGAGAACGGTAAGGGGCGCACAAACAAAGAAGATCGTCGTGCGGGGATGCGATTCGCCAAGCTGGGGCAAAGAAGTAACAAAGATAAGAGATGAATTACATGGTAAATTCAAAACCCATAAACTTTGGTACTACAAAGTACTAATGTGGGGTTTATATAGCCTTGGACTCTTCCACCTCAATAGTTAACTTTTGGGGTGTGGTTCTCCATAGGTGTATCAATGGTATCAAAGCCACCTGCCATCCTCTGTGCTCATTGTGCTTTGGATGGGAACGCTGGTATTGCTGTGTTCGCCGGGGCTAAAAATGTCTAGCGCACAGTTATCGAGGACGACAAATACGAAGCGTGGTGATTTGTTATGGTCTATTATAAGGAATGAACTTGAGTCCCATATCGATACTACAAAGTACTTATGTAAGGTTTATAAAGACTTATGCTTTCCCACCTCAATAGCTATGAAGTGTGGTTCTCCCTAAGTTTGTTAGTTCATAAATTGAACGAGGGTTGACCGAAACAAGGAGAGAAGTCATTCATATTTAAACGTAGTGAGAATAGTACATAAATGTAGGAACTAAATATCTGCACGCCTACTGGTGTCAAATTAGTTGGTTGTGTCCAGTCCAGTTAAAATGAGTTAAGTCAATAAATAGATGATCAAACTCATCAAAACGTTAGCTCGGATCAAAGTCGTGTTGGATCAATTTGAACAAAATAATTTATTATTACCTAATCCATCCAATTCAGAACTATCTTTTTTACTTTCTATATTTTATTTAATTACCAAATAAAAGTATAAGCAACTTTTCTTTTCTTATATAGGGAGAGAAAATTGAGGAAAGTTTAGAGAGTTTCTTTTTGACAAATTTCATTACGAGTCCGACACGCAATTGCACTGTATGAGATTTCGTTGATCCATGTGTGAGATTTCCTTATTACGAATCCGAGTAATAAGGAAAGGACGAGTAGTGGGTGACGCACAGAGATTATTTTTATAGTTTATAGAGCAGTGTGTCTGTAATTGTCTTCAGCTTAAACTATTTATATGTAATAAAACATATATTTAACTGCTCAGTCATGCATTAAATTAGTACTCATTAATTTATTGTAGTAAGAATAAATTTAAGTAAAAATAGTATTCAAATGATAAATATTTATACTGAAAACAATAGTATATTTATTACCTTAATACATACGCCAAATGAAGGTAAAAGATTTTCCCTTCACCCCAAGTTGGTGCATATGGAGTTAAAATGATCTGCACTTAATATTTACACTAAATTAATAGTAATATAACATTGGTAGAAATTAAGAGTCCACCAAACTGTATAGAGAATCAGGTTCTCTATCAGTTCCTACAGTAAGCAACAAACTGTAAAATAAAACAGTATAGAGAACCAAGTTCTCTATATGTTCCCACAGTAACTCAACAGTAAATAAAGAACACGCGATATTTACGTGAAAAACTCCTTGCTCAAGGGATTAACAACCACAACTTACCCTAGTAGGATTTCAACTCCACTAAATCGAGCAAACTTGAGATTACAACCTATTGCAATCTAGGAATTAAGCTTTTAATCCCTCACTCCTTACAATAACTCTATTGTAAACCCTCTGTAATAACTGTATTACAAAGCAACAAACTTTGACTAACTCTAGTCAATCTAGAAATTAAACTCTTAATCACTCACCCCTTACAATAACTCTATTGTAAGCCCTTTGCAATAACTCTATTACAAAACTACAAAACTTGACTAACTCTAGTCGTGAAACTAAATCAAACAGTGGTTTAAATCTGTCATACAAAGACACTTCTTGAAAGTAGTGTAGGATTACAAATGAAGAACAAAATAACAAAGACTCAACAAACCTAAGGACTTAAGATATCTTCAATTTCTGAATCTGGTCCTTGAGGTTGCAGCAACTTTGTTCTTGAGAGAGGTTGTGGCTAGCACTTGAGAGAATATTATGTTTTGATTTGCAAGTATTGGAGAGATGAAATCCCGTTGCCTCATGTTGATAATATGTGTCTGTGATGTCATCAAGGGTGATGTAATAAAGTATCTATTAGTTTGGCCTTAGCAAGCTACAGATGTGCTAGTGTACTGCTGCCAGAGGGTACAGTGCAGCAGCCTGCTAGAGGGTACAGTGCAACAGCCTGCCAGACGGTATAGTGCAGCAGCTTTTACAGCTGTAGAGTGGACTGTACGAAGACCAGGGAACTGATCCATATCTGTTTCCTTTACTGTTCCTGATCACGCCCAACTCTAGTCCTAAAAAGGATAAGCGGTCGTCGCAAATATAATTCGGTCTAAAAGTCCAGAGTCGAATCCCACAGAGAACTAAGGCTTAGCTATATCTGTTTAATATCACTAAAAAGACAAGTTTGAACAATTTTCTAAATTATAAAGATTGAGATTTATATTTCTAACTAATTAACTAGCAAATACTAGAAAACGGTAAAATTATCAACTAACGAGACAAAGGGTTGGAGACTAATTTAAGGAGGTCTAGAGTTATGATATCCCCCATTGTCAGAATCCTTCTAGCTATGTTCCCTACAATTTTGCCAATGTATTATCTACTGATCGTAAGTACTTTAGATGTTGTAATTCTCTCGAGCAACTACAATAATTTACTAGACATATTCTGTCGAACTACGCTAGTTGGCTTTATCTAACCGCTCATTATGACCACGTCAAAGCTTTGTTATTTCTAAACCTGCCTTTAAATCCACTATATTGATTTCTCATATACGTTAGGAGTGACGTTGTTCAACAACTACCTAAATATATACTCTTCTTGAGCACTACACACTAAATAGGCACAACAATTGATGGTCATTCAATCAACAACAACAAACACGTAGTTGAACAAGTAGAGAACTCCAACGGCTCAATTATATAAAAACATAACAAGAATTTATCCTACAAAAGGTTCTATCAAAACCCTAGATAACAAATTAGCTATTCATAATAGTATGTAAAACTACAATACTAAAAGTCATAACCAACAATGAAAAAATAGGAAGAGGAAGGAAAAACTCGTAGAAAAATTCTCCACCTTGCTCCTATTGTGTCTTTCCCTCCTTAGGTCGAATTTGTATCAAAAATTGGTCTCCTCTCCTCCTTAGGTCTAAATTATGTCAAAAGTATGTCTCTCCTCTTAAAATACCGTTTTTCCATGTATATATACCAAGTGGGTTGGGCCCAAACAATTATACCTTCTCCTACGCGAAAAAGGACAATATTTCACGTCTGGACTACCGCGGCCGCGGTCAACCGCGGTACGGACGCGGTACATTGAAAGGCTACTATTTTTGTCCGCGTCAGGTCCGTGGTCATAGTTTCGACCGCATTTTTCTTCCTGTTCCGTTTGAAATTTGGAAAAACATAAAATATGAAAGTTGTAGACCTTTGAGTTATCTTTCCAACCATATATTAGGAAGCCCAAATGGAGTTCTTAGAAAAACGTTATGTGCATTTTACTAGACATTACGCAATATGCCTACTCGATTCTTCGTTTTGTTGCTCTATCATCCGTTGATCCCCGAATACGATCCCGGCTTAATTCCTTGGGCTTTTACTCAGACTTCAAAGCTCCAAATCACTTGAATTCATTCCATAATATCTATATAGCTCGGAATCACTCCTACAAGGCATAAAACACACAATTAGTGCAAGACACTAGCGATTAAAGCTCAAACTCAATTAAAGTGCAGTAAATTTGAGTGTAATAAGCGACTAAAATACGTAATTATAGCATATCATCAACACCCCAAACTTAAACCATTGCTCGTCCTCGAGCAATCAAACTACACTTTTTTTATAGACACGACTTTTTTAAACAATTCTCCTAACTCATCACACCAAGAGTATTTAAAATAGACTAAGCACAAAAGTGTAACATCTTCACCTCAAGGTTTGACTCACAAGTACCACGCATTATTCACAACTCACGCACTTACTCTAACATAGAGGTCACTGACATTACCTTTCCTTCATGAATCAAGTGTCCTCACACAACAAAAGAGAGTAGTTCTACACAATAAAATTTAAGAACACTTAGGAACTCAAGATAGAAAGAATTCACTCACTCTCAGAAATAACATTCATATGCCACAAAAGTTGCACCATAAGCTTGCCCGTAGTATACTACTCTACTAATCGAACTCATTCAGTCTAGGATCAAGTAGAAATTTATTTGGTTGTAATGTAGGTTGTGGGACGGGTAGGATATATTTGGATATAAGAGTGACTACACCTCCCTAAGCACTTTAATACATATACTTTAACATTCAAACCCCATACTTATGTCAAACCAAACTCCACCTTCACATCAATGTATATTACCCCATTCTTCTTTAAGCACACTTACATCAAAAGCCACTACTTATCAAGGAATATTTTTTTCACAACAATACAACTATTTTTTTTATTTTTTTTTCAATTCAAGTGGCTCTTACTTTTTCAAAACAGTGCATCTTTCTCCTTATTTAATTAGTTCCACTCAAAAGCCAAACCAATCACCCCACACTTTAACCTTTACAAAGTTCATAAACAATTCAAGTGCTCATGAGAGGTTAGAATGGTTCAAATAGATGGTTAATTCAAACAAATGGGTAAGGCTTGTAATGTGGTTGCCAAAGAAACAAGATTATAGGCTCAAAGGGGTTAACTACGATACATACAATTAGGTGAGTAAAATATACATATCTGGCTCAACAAAGAAACGCCTATATCACTTCCAAGACTGAACAAAACTACTATTTCGCTTTGCAAACATACGGGGCAAGTTCTAGGCATCAAATGCAATGCACAGAATAACGCAACCTTACACACACATGGCACATAACTCACTCGGGATTGGATTCATAGACACTCTAGTCAAAGCAGTTAAGCAAAGTTAAGATCATAAAATTTAAGGTACTTTTACAAGAGTCAAAAACTGAGCCTAAGCGTCACAACCAAAGTACTCACTATTCTCAAGGCATAACAAAGTCAAGAGATATTGCTTCATTTCAAAACACAACACAATGGCTCCTATTCCTAAAAAACTAACTACACCCGGTTCAAATAAACCTTTGGAAAAGAACCGCGGCACAAAGAAAAACCAAGAGGGAATTGCTACACTACCTAACAAAAGAAACTCTTTTTTATTTTATTTTTTCTTTAGACTTAAATCCCTCAAGAAAATTATCTAATAGATCCATCATCGGGAAAAGTCCAATCTTTTCTATTTAAAAAAAATATTCAATTAAACTAAACAACTAAAATAGCATAGAAAGTCGCCCAGACAATCTCTTTACCGCACACTTAAAATTGTGCATTGTCCCCAATGCACACCTTAACTAATAAAAGGGTAAAAAAGACTCCCCGGTAGGCCAAAGGTCGAAGCACTAACAGCTCATGGGGTACTCAAACTTCTCCCAAGTTTGGTCCTTCATATGGATACCTCACACTTAGTTCCAACCATATGGTTTGTTGTTGCATCCTTCCAATACATTTGCTTTCCATGCTCCTAGAAAATAAAAAATTGACACTAAAAAAATAATACCATAAAAAAAAGCAATAAAGCTGGGTTGCCTCCCAACAAGCGCTTGATTTAACGTCGCGGCATGACGCGAATCACTTTTTGCCTCCACCTCGAGCTTATGAATTGAACCCCCAATTTGGCATCAAGTTTTCGGCTATGCTCCAGGGGTGGAGGAACAAATCTAATTGGCCCAAGCAACCATTGTACTATTCTACACTTCTTGGCTTTTAGATGAGGTATGTAATCCTGTCTTTCTGCCAAGAAAAATTCCAGAATGTAGGCACCTTGTTCTTCATTCCTTGACTTCTCAATCGGCTCGGATGACTGTATTTTCATATCGTCATCCAAGCACAATGTAGAAAAATGTTTGGAGTGGGGACCAGTGCGCTCACACATATGAACTTTAGGACTTTCAGCATTCTCAACATCAATGATACTAGAGTCAACAAAATTTGTAGCCTCAATGTCCTTGGCTGACTCAAGTCTCACTTTTTCAACATTGACATCCTCAAATTGTAGTTGGTTAGGTTGTTGATGTTCTACTCTGACCTCCCCAATTAACACCTAAAATTCATGCTCTTCTTGGCTACTATCCCCAATATTTGCTTGTTAAGCATTAACAAGTCCAACCACTTGACTCAATTGAGCCTCCAACTTGCGAATAGTTGCCTCTTGCCTTTCTATCTGTAATTGTTTTTATTATTTTGTTTCAGAAGACACTTTAACATATCATTGATCTCCTTTAGGTCTGCATCCCCAGGTTCTTTATTCCTATTAACTTCACAAGAAAAGGTAGAACCATCATAGTAAGGGGTTGGGGGAAGATAAGAAATATAAGCACAACCATAAAAGTGACCATTTTTACCATCACATACATCACACACATTCTACAAATAAGATTGAGTTGGTGCATAACTCGCTCTTAGGAACGCTTTGAAAATTTTGCCACGGGTGGTTTCCTTCACAATATGTATGGAGATCAATAGTGGAATTATCTACACCTAAATTCCCATAATTCCAAGATGTCATGTTTCTCAAATCAGCAGTAATAAAAAAAATACAAAAAAACAAAACAAAATAAAAGTTCAAACGTGAACTCTAGCAATATATACAGCTACAACTACACCGTTAGTTCCCCGGCAATGGCGCCAAAATTTGATCATGCCCAACTCTAGTCCTAAAAAGGATAAGCGGTCGCTGCAAATATAATACAGTCTAAAAGTCCGGAGTCGAATCCCACAGAGAACTAAGGCTTAACTATATCTGTTTATTATCACTAAAAAGACAAGTTTGAACAATTTTCTAAATTATAAAGATTGAGGTTTATATTTCTAACTAATTAACTAGCAAATACTAAAAAATGGTAAAATTATCAACTAACGAGACAAAGGGTTGGAGACTAAGTTAAGGAGGTCTAGAGTTATGATTTCCCCAATTGTTAGAATCCTTCTAGCTATGTTCCCTACAATTTTGCCAATGTATTCTCTACTGAACGTGAGCACTTTAGATGTCGTAATTCTCTCTCGAGCAACTACAACAATTTACTAGACATATTCTCTCGAACTACGCTAGTTGGCTTTATCTAATTGCTCATTATGACCACGTCAAGGCTTTGTTATTTCTAAAACTGCCTTTAGAGCCACTGTATTGATTTCTCACATACGTTATGTGACGACCCAAAGGGTCATCACCTGTTTTCTTATCCATTCCGAGCTTTCGAGCCCTTGAAAACCTCATTATAGTTGCCTCAATTTACGTGCACAGTCCGGGCACGTAGCCGGAAGCTCAAATATGAAATTATGTGAAAATTTGCTAAGTTTTGATATTAAAATGAATAAATTTGACTTCGGTCAACATTTTGGGTAAACGGACCCGGACCCGTAATTTGACGGTCCCGGGAGGTCCGTTGGAAAATATGGGACTTGGGCGTATACTAGGAATCAAATTCCGAGGTCCCAGGCCCGAGAAATGAATTTTTGAGTAAAATTATTTTCTGAAAATATTTAAGGAAAATGGAAATGAAATTTGATTAGAAAGTGATGGTATCGGGCCCATATTTTGGTTCTGACACCCGGTACAGGTCTTATATATGGTTTAAGCACTTTCTGTAACGTTTGGTTGAAAACGGACATCGTTTGACGTGTTTCGGACTCAAAATGGAAAATTTGATGTTTTATGAAATTTGAAAGAATTCTTAGATTTTAAAGCTTAATTCGTGGTATATGACGTTATTTGGGCGATTTGATCGCACGGTTAAGTTCGTAGGATATTGTTGAGTTAGTGTATGTGTTTGGTTAGGAGCCCCGAGGGTTCGGGAGTGTTTCGGAGTGATTTCGGACGTAGGAAAATTGCAGAAAATCGCAGAAACAGTACCCATGAATAGTATCCCGTGAACAGTACCCATGAATAGTACTCCGTGTATAGTACCCGTGTATAGTATATATGAATAGTACCATATATACAGTACCCGTGAACAGTACTGTGAACAGTTCCCATGAACAGTAAAACGTGTGAACAGTAACCTCGGAAATTCTGGACAGAATGTTACGTTTTGAAAATGGGACGAACCCATTTTCCATTTTTACCAATTTGGAGCTCGGGGAGAGGCGATTTTTGGGAGATTTTCAGAAAAAAATAATGTGGTAAGTGTTCTTAACTTAATTTTGGTTAGATTACCCGAATCTATTACTAGTTTTGGCATTTAATTGGTGATTTTAGTTGGAAAAATCTTGAAAACCCTCTTAGTTTAATTTGAAGATTTGAGGGTCGAGTTGATGTCGGATTTTGGTAAAATTGGTATGGTTGGACTCGTGGTTGGATGAGGTTTCATATTCCGTAATTTTTGTCGGGTTCCGAGATATGGGCCCCACGGGCTAATTTTTAGTGCAATTTCGGATTTTTAATGGAAAATGTAGAATTTCATATGGAATTAATTCCTATAATTTTTATTGACTGAATCGAATTGTTTATTACTAGATTTGAAGTTTCGGACGAATTCGCGAGGCGAAGGCTTGTTGAAATTTTGAATTGGTAGCAAAGCGAGGTAAGTGTTTGGTCTAACCTTAGCTTGAGGGAATAGGAGTTGAGTCTTAATTGCTACTTGCTATTTGTCGAGTACGACGTATAGGCATGGTGACGAGTATCTATACGTTGGTGTCTAGCATGACCGTGAGTCCTTATATCGCGAATACTCGAATTTTGTTATATCTTCCATGATTAAATGATGACTTCTATATGTTGTGAAGGGCATGTGAAAGAAATTGTGATATTTAATATTTGAGGAGCGTTGGCTCAAGTTATAAAATGAATTACTAAGTAAGAAATGAAAGAAAGAGAAAGAGTTATTGAATTATTCCCTTGCCGAGATAATTGTGAAATTGTTGATATATTCCTTGCCAGGAATTTTATTGTTAATTGTTGTGCCCTTATTGAAATCCCAATTATTATCCAGTTTACTTCCTTGCCCCTTATCTGTGACTGTTGTTTGGGTGAGGAAGAGTAATAAAGCACGAAGGGTGATACCGTGTATTGTTTGATATGGTGAGGAAAGAGTGTAAAGCACGAAGGGTGATGTCGTGCCGTACGATGTGCCATTCCGTACTGATATCTGTTGATTATATTGTGAGGAAAGAGAGTAAAAGCACGAAGGGTGATGCCGTGTACAGTTTTATTTTATATATTGCTTGGGTGAGGAAGAGAGTAAAAGCACGAAGGGTGATGCCGTGCAGTTTATATTGATTCTTATGGTGAGGACGAGAGTAAAAGCACGAAGGGTGATGTCGTGCACTTGTACTTGATTTTTCCTGATTCTAATTGAGTTATGTTGTCATGTACGTTTATTTACTGATTTTCCGTTATTACTTGATTTTATTTCGATATTATAGATTCCCTTACCCTATTTGCCTTGTGTTTGTTGCTTGGGTGAGGAAGAGTGTAAAGCACGAAGGGTGATGCCGTGTATTATTTTGGTGAGAGAGTGTTAAAGCACGAAGGGTGATGCCGTGTATTGTTTTGGTGAGAGAGTGTTAAAGCACGAAGGGTGATGCCGTGCACTTTCTGTTTGCTGTGTTTACTTGTTATTAACAGTTCAAGTGTATTAACTGTTTAGATCACTTTACTGTTGTGATCCTTTGTGTTGGAATCCATAGTGTTTACAATACCTCGCCTTATTTTTTTAATATGTTCAATACTTCAAATTTCAAGAATTGTTACATTTTTAACTCAATTGATTTCTCAAATAAAGTTTCCTTAAACCGTTTGAGATTGTACTTTACTTAAAAAGGAATTTCTACTATGTTTTGATTTATTAATTTCTCGTATTAAAGGTAATGATTCCTTCGATATTGTACTTTAATTAAAAATGGTATTTTCTTTATCAAATGATTTCTAAAAATAACTTCATCTTTTCTTGTTGATTTTCTAATTGGGTTGGAAGTTGAACTCTACTTTATGTTAAGTGAATGAGGCTCCTTGAACATTCTTAATTATATTGGGTTATGGAACCTATGAGCTGAGTAACATGAAAATATTGTTGTGCAATGTGAGACAGAAATATGTGGGCACAAGGTGCCGGGGAAAATATTATGGTTTTATTTAATGGCACGTAAGTTGTCCGTGCGATTGTGACATAAATATGGGCACGAGGTGCTAAGAAACTATGAAAGTAGGCCGAGACCTATATTATTTATGATTATGAAATGAGGTGTCACAAGGTGACCTTTACTCGAAAGAATTATATTCGAAAGATGCTTATCTGAAAGATATTTATTTGAAGGAAATATATTCGAAATATATTTATTGAAAAGCATATTATCTTAGAGATGATTACTTGAAGGAATTATAGGCGAAAGATTTATATTTGAAGGACTTGATTAATTGATTGCACTTGTAATTATTATTTGTTGAGAAACATTTATGGTGTTCTTGTTGCCTGCTATTTATATCACTGGTTGATTATTGTTTCCATCATTGTTATTTGCTTCCTATTATTTTTTTGTATATTATATTGCACAGGATTGTTTGGTAGTCTGGTCCTAGCCTCGTTACTACTTCGCCGAGGTTAGGCTAGGCACTTACCAGCACATGGGGTCGGTTGTGCTGATACTACACTCTGCACTCTTTTGTACAGATCCCAGTGCGGTAGACTTCGGACCGCAGTGAGATTGTTGTTTCTTATTCATCAGGCGATCCGAGGTAGTCCTGCAGGCGTCCGCAGGCCTTGGCGTCTCCTTCTATCTACTATTACTGTTTCTTTCATGTATTTCCAGAGACAGTGTTGTATTTATTTCTTTCAGACCTTTATTTGTAGTACTCCTAGACAGTCTGTGAAGTTGTGACACCAGTCTTGGGTAGATTTGTTATGGATTGGTATTAGCCGTATTATTAAATCTTTACAATGCAGTCTTCTGCTTATTCAATTCTGTTGTTATCTAATTGTTGGCTCTTAACCGTTATCGGATTAAAAATGGAAATAAGGTAGATAGTTCATTTGGTTGGCTTGCCTAGCTTTCACTAGTAGGCGCCATCACGACTCCCGAGGGTGGAAAATCCGGGTCGTGACAAATTGGTATCAGAGCTCTAGGTTACATAGGTCTCACAATTCACCGACAAACTTAGTAGAGTCTGAGGGATCGGTACGGAGACGTCTGTATTTATCCCCAGAGGCTACAGAGTTAGGAAAGGTTTTGCTCCTATTCTTCTCTGTCGTGCAATTTTTTTCTCTCATTGCTAAATTGAAACCTCTACTCTTATCTTTTCACGAATGGGGAGGTCACGTGCCGCTTCTTTAGCCAAACAACATCACAGACCGGTGATAGATCAATTGCGTCTTCGGAGGCTTTGCGGAGGTTGGATAGGTCTCACCAAGCTCTTCGCTACCACTTTCAGCGGTGCATCTTTTGAGGACCCACGAGATTATCTTAACCGCTGCTATGAAGTATTATTGAACATGAGAATAGTCAAAAGCGATGGGGTTGATCTTGCTGTGTTTCAGATGACAAGTAGAGGTAGTGGAAAGCTAATGTATTTACTAGACCAATTGTGGCTCCGACGGAAGATGTAGACGTATCAAGAGATCACCTAATGAATCATGTTGGGGTTCAACGTACCTTGACGTCTGGTTGATTTATTTGAGTTGGGAAGGTTAAATATTTTTGGATTATCGGATGTTGTGACCTATGGCTTCGTGCCTAGTGAGGGGAGTCCACTATCAACGATCAAATTGCGGGGTCATGTGTTATACCAATTTTGGCCTGAGATGTATTTATGTGGTATTGAAAGGTTTTCCAAAACTTGTATATGATCAAGAGGTGAGATTTGAATGGGATGATGATGAGACTTGAGATATTCCCGCGTCCTTAATAATTCAACATTTCAGTAACAGCGGGGTAATGAAAACATATTCAGCATACTCGTAGTGCTTAAGTTAATCACAACACTCGCGTGGGGCAGTCATCTTTTAATGTACCAGTGGCATGGAATTTCCTGCAATGGTTATTTAAGTTATCCGGTATAGACTTAGTATGAGCAATCGAACTGCGGATGAGTTGTTATGAAAATGGTGATACTAGGAACATCCTGAGAAATTATCCTAGACTTGGGAGAGACATATTTCGTCAAAGCACTCAGGCTACGTGCCTCATTGCAGTTACTACTCCACTTACATGACCAACCATAGGTAGGGGTCAGGATATTAGAGGTGGAGGTGAGACTCCTAGAGGTGAAGACCCAGTCCGTTGATATATTTTCTATGGTATGGATGAGGTTGCTACACCAGACGGTATCGTTATAAGTACGGTCTCGAATTATTATTAAGTCAAAATTTCCTTAACTTGATTCGGTTTTAAGTATCGAGGAAAGTTCTCCTATTGTGCTCCACTTATGAGTGAGCTTCGTAATTCTTAAATCTACATATGTGAATACTTCTGTTGGGAGATTATATGGAGATAGCCATGTCTATCATTATATGTTGGTCAAAAAATAGTTGTGATGCTAAAAGTGACTTTTGTGAATCAATTCGATGAGTTTGATGTAAATTCTAAATAATTGATTTTAGTCGTAAATTATATGCCCTACCGGTATGGGGGATCCTTGTATGTTGTGATTTTGTTTAACAAAGATTATTTGAAAGAAGGAAGAAAGGAAATGAAAAATTTTAGTTGGCACAATGTGCAAAATACTTGTGATTCAGAGTTGAGGATGAGATCCTCACATTTTTATATGATATAAAATATTTAAACCAGGCTACAAGCTGAGGTGGATATTATACAAAGACGGGGTCCTGGTGGTGAAAATTTTATGTATTTAAATTCTCCTTTTGTGAAATTTAAAATTTGTGCTATAGCACTTGTAGGGAGTCATGGCTATCAGGCTTATTTGAAAATTCTTGTATGAATATTTCTGTGCATAATTTGCCAAAATTGTATTGTAACTATTGAGTTTTAGCCTACAAGGTGAGAGCCCAGGTGGCATTAATTGTGAATCGCTAATTTGGGTAAGTAATTATGAGGTCTTCATGCTACGTTGTTAAGCTTGAAACAAGAATTTATTAACATGAAGTTAATTGGCAATTTTGTAATCGATTATGTACCAATATTAAAACCAGAGATGTGGTTAATGTCATACATATGATGTGTTTCATGTTGAAATATCATTATGATAGTGTCAATCTTGTAATGCGGAGATTAGTGTTATTGATAAATATATTGTGGTGCTTTGTTGGGTTGTGGACATGTCATTAGGTGTTGTTTTGGTGTTACTCTGGCAGGTGGATAGGCCCAATAATAGGGAAGACTCTGCCGAAATTTCTGAAAAATTTGGGAGTTAGAAAAAAAAAATTGGGATATTGAGATGTGTAAAGAAAGAGATAAGTTACATTATGTGTTTGAGGACATGCTCTACTTCTCATTTGAGGACGAATGACCCTAAGTGGGGGAGAATGTAATACTCCGTATTTGATGGGTGCGTAGGCACGAGTTGCTATAGCCAGTCGAGATTAATATCGTGTGTTGACGTGAAAATCGGACCTTTCTGGAAATGATTGGAGTGTAAGAAATTTGGTCTTCAAGTTTACAAATATGGATAAAGGAAATAATCTCAATTGAAATGGTGTTGTCGGACTTATGTCGAATGCGGTAATGTGGGATCAATCGCGAATATTTGTGTAGAAGTAAAAACATCAATTTGGTAACCTGAGAATAATTCTTAGTACGTTCGAGGACGAACGTTTGTTTTAGAGGTGGAGAATGTGACGACCCAAATGGTCATCACCTATTTTCTTATCCATTCTGAGCTTCCGAGCCCTTGAAAACCTCATTTACAGTTGCCTCAATTTGCGTGCATAGTCCGGGCACGTAGCCGGAAGCTCAAATATGAAATTCTGTGAAAATTTGCTAAGTTTTGATATTAAAATGAATAAATTTGACTTCGGTCAACATTTTGGGTAAACGTACCCGGAAACGTAATTTGACGGTCCTGGGAGGTCCGTAGGAAAATATGGGACTTGGGCGTATACTCGGAATCAAATTCCGAGGTTCCAGGCCCGAGAAATGAATTTTTGAGTAAAATTATTTTCTGAAAATATTTAAGGAAAATGGAAATGAAATTTGATTAGAAAATGATGGTATTGGGCCCGTATTTTGGTTCTGATGCCCGGTACAGGTCTTATATATGGTTTAAGCACTTTCTGTAAAGTTTGGTTGAAAACGGACGTCGTTTGACGTGTTTCGGACTCAAAATGGAAAATTTGATGTTTTATGAAATTTGAAAGAATTCTTAGATTTTAAAGCTTAATTCGTGGTATATGACGTTATTTTGGCGATTTGATCGCACAGTTAAGTTCGTAGGATGTTGTTGAGTTAGTGTATGTGTTTGGTTAGGAGCCCCGAAGGCTCGGGAGTGTTACGGAGGTGTCTCAGAGTGATTTCGGACGTAGGAAAATTGCAGAAAATTGCAGAAACAGTACCCATGAATAGTATCCCGTGAACAGTAACCATGAATAGTACTCTGTGTACAGTACCCGTGTATAGTATATATGAACAGTACCCCGTATACAGTACCCGTGAACAGTTCCCATGAACAGTAAAAACACGTGAACAATAACCTCGGAAATTCTGGACAGAATGTTAAGTTTTGAAAATGGGACGAACCCATTTTTCATTTTTACCAATTTGGAGCTCGGGGAGAGGCGATTTTCGGGAGATTTTCAGAAAAAAACAATGGGGTAAGTGTTCTTAACTTAATTTTGGTTAGATTACCCGAATCTATTACTAGTTTTGGCATTTAATTGGTGATTTTAATTGAAAAAATCTTGAAAACCCTCTTAGTTTAATTTGAAGATTTGAGGGTCGAGTTGATGTTGGATTTTGGTAAAATTGGTATGGTTGGACTCGTGGTTGGATGAGGTTTCATATTCCGTAATTTTTGTCGGGTTCCGAGATGTGGGCCCCACGGGCTAATTTTTAGTGCAATTTCGGATTTTTAATGGAAAATGTAGAATTTCATATGGAATTAATTCCTATAATTTTTATTGACTGAATCGAATTGTTTATTACTAGATTTGAAGCTTCGGACGAATTCGCGAGGCGAAGGCTTGTTAAAATTTTGAATTGGTAGCAAAGCGAGGTAAGTGTTTGGTCTAACCTTAGCTTAAGGGAATAGGAGTTGAGTCTTAATTGCTACTTGCTATTTGTCGAGTACGACGTATAGGCATGGTGACGAGTATCTATACGTTGGTGTCTAGCATGACCGTGAGTCCTTATATCGCGAATATTCGAATTTTGTTATATCTTCCATGATTAAATGATGACTTCTATATGTTGTGAAGGGCATGTGAAAGAAATGGTGATATTTAATAATTGAGGAGCGTTGGCGCAAGTTATAAAATGAATTACTAAGTAAGAAATGAAAGAAAGAGAAAGAATTATTGAATTATTCCCTTGCCGAGATAATTGTGAAATTGTTGATATATTCCTTGCCAGGAATTTTATTGTTAATTGTTGTGCCCTTATTGGAATCCCGATTATTATCCAGTTTACTTCCTTGCCCCTTATCTGTGATTGTTGTTTGGGTGAGGAAGAGTGATGAAGCACGAAGGGTGATGCCGTGTATTGTTTGATATGGTGAGGAAAGAGTGTAAAGCACGAAGGGTGATGCCGTGTCGTACGATATGCCATTCCGTACTGATATCTGTTGATTATATTGTGAGGAAAGAGAGTAAAAGCACGAAGGGTGATGCCGTGTACAGTTTTATTTTATATATTGCTTGGGTGAGGAAGAGAGTAAAAGCACGAAGGGTGATGCCGTGGAGTTTATATTGATTCTTATGGTGAGGACGAGAGTAAAAGCACGAAGGGTGATGTCGTGCACTTGTACTTGATTTTTCCTGATTCTAATTGAGTTATGTTGTCATGTACGTTTATTTACTGATTTTCCGTTATTACTTGATTTTATTTCGATGTTATAGATTCCCTTACCCTATTTGTCTTGTGTTTGTTGCTTGGGTGAGGAAGAGTGTAAAGCACGAAGGGTGATGCCGTGTATTATTTTGGTGAGAGAGTGTTAAAGCACGAAGGGTGATGCCGTGTATTGTTTTGGTGAGAGAGTGTTAAAGCACGAAGGGTGATGTCGTGCACTTTCTGTTTGCTGAGTTTACTTGTTATTAACAGTTCAAGTGTATTAACTGTTTAGATCACTTTACTGTTGTGATCCTTTGTGTTGGAATCCATAGTGTTTACAATACCTCGCCTTATTTTTTTAATATGTTCAATACTTCAAATTTTAAGAATTATTACATTTTTAACTCAATTGATTTCTCAAATAAAGTTTCCTTAAACTGTTTGAGATTGTACTTTACTTAAAAAGGAATTTCTACTATGTTTTGATTTATTAATTTCTCGTATTAAAGGTAATGATTCCTTCGATATTGTACTTTAATTGAAAATGATATTTTCTTTATCAAATTATTTCTAAAAATAACTTCATCTTTTCTTGTTGATTTCCTAATTGGGTTGGAAGTTGTACTCTACTTTATGTTAAGTGAATGAGGCTCCTTGAACATTCTTAATTATATTGGGTTATGGAACCTATGAGCTGAGTAACATGAAAATATTGTTGTGCAATGTGAGACAGAAATATGTGGGCACAAGGTGCCGGGGAAAATATTATGGTTTTATTTAATGGCACGTAAGTTGTCCGTGCGATTGTGACATAAATATGGGCACGAGGTGCTAAGAAAATATGAAAGTGGGCCGAGACCTATATTATTTATGATTATGAAATGAGGTGTCACAAGGTAACCTTTACTCGAAAGAATTATATTCGAAAGATGCTTATCTGAAAGATATTTATTTGAAGGAAATATATTCAAAATATATTTATTGAAAAGCATATTATCTTAGAGATGATTACTTGAAGGAATTATAGGCGAAAGATTTATATTTGAAGGACTTGATTAATTGATTGCACTTGTAATTATTATTTGTTGAGAAACATTTATGGTGTTCTTGTTGCCTGCTATTTATTTCACTGGTTGATTATTGTTTCCATCATTGTTATTTGCTTCCTATTATTTTTTTGTATATTATATTGCACAGGATTATTTGGTAGTCTGGTCCTAGCCTCGTCACTACTTTGCCGAGGTTAGGCTAGGCACTTACCAGCACATGGGGTCGGTTGTGCTGATACTACACTCTGCACTCTTTTGTGCAGATCCCAGTGTGGTAGACTTCGGACCGCAGTGAGATTGTTGTTTCTTGTTCATCAGGCGATCCGAGGTAGTCCTGCAGGCGTCCGCAGGCCTTGGCGTCTCCTTCTATCTACTATTAATGTTTCTTTCATGTATTTCCAGAGACAGTGTTGTATTTATTTCTTTCAGACCTTTATTTGTAGTACTCCTAGACAGTCTGTGAAGTTGTGACACCAGTCTTGGGTAGATTTGTTATGGATTGGTATTAGCGGTATTATTAAATCTTTACAATGCAGTCTTCTGCTTATTCAATTCTGTTGTTATCTAATTGTTGGCTCTTAACCGTTATCGGATTAAAAATGGAAATAAGGTAGTTAGTTTAGTTGGTTGGCTTGCCTAGCTTTCACTAGTAGGCACCATCACGACTCCCGAGGGTGGAAAATCCGGGTCGTGACACGTTAGGAGTAATGTTGTTCAACAACTACCTAAATATGTACTCTCTCTCGAGCACTACACACTAAATAGGCACAGTCAATTGATGGCCATTCAATCAACAACAACAAACACGTACTTGAACAAGTAGAGAAATCCAATGGCTTAATTATATAAAAACATAACAAGAATTTATCCTACAAAAGGTTCTATCAAAACCCTAGATAACAAATTAGCTATTCATAATAGTATGTAAAACTACAATACTAAAAGTCATAACCAACAATGAAAAAATAGGAAGAGGAAGGAAAAACTAGTAGAAGAATTCTCAGTCTTGCTCCTATTATGTTTGTGCCTCCTTACAGTGGCGGATCCAGGATTTTAAAGTCGTGGGTGCTCACTGATAAAAAATTTGAAAGAAGAGGAAAAAGAGTTTAGTTATGGGTGCTCAATCAATATTTACCTAAATATTTTTATAATTACCTATACAAATTTACTAAATCTTGTCAAAGATAATGGGTGCTTGAGCACCCAAAATTAGCATGTAGATCCGCCCCTGCCTCCTTAGGTCGAATCGGTGTCAAAAATTGGTCTCCTCTCCTCCTTAGGTCTAAATTATGTCAAAAGTATGTCTCTCCTCTAAAAATACCATTTTTCCATGTATATATACCAAGTAGGGTCGGGCCCAAACAATTATACCTTCTCCTACGTGAAAAAGGATAATATTTCATGTCTGGACTGTCGCGGCCGCTGTCAACCGTTGTACGGACGCGGTACATTGCAAGGCTATTGTTTCTGTCCGCGTCAGGTCCGTGGTCGCGGTTTCGACCGCATTTTTCGCCCTGTTCCGTTTGGAATTTGGAAAAACGTAAAACATAAAAGTTGTAGCCCTTTGAGTTAGCTTTCCAACTATATATTGTGAAGCCCAAATTGCTTTCTAAAAAAAAAGGTTATGTGCATTTTACTAGACAGTGCGCAATATGCCTACTCGATTCTTCGTTTTGTTGCTCTATCATCCGTTGATCCCCGAATACGATCCCGGCTTAATTATTTGGGCTTTTACTCAGACTTCAAAGCTCCAAATCACTTGAATTCATTCCATAACATCTACATAGCTCGGAATCACTCCTGCAAGGCATAAAACACACAATTAGTGCAAGACGCTAGCGATTAAAGCTCAAACTCAATTAAAGTACAGTAAATTTGAGTGTAATAAGCGACTAAAATACGTAATTATAGCCTATCATTAGTTCCCTTATCTGTTTCATTGAGAATTGAACCAGACATCTGACTAGTTACTCTGAACGCAAGAGAACTAATTGTATCAGGTTCCTTATCTAGTTCTCTCATGAAGTTTGTCAAATCATCAAAATAAAAGACGCATAACTTATGAAACATGTCTTCCGCATTTTTTATGATCTAACCGTGGTTAATTAATGTGTAGTTTCACCTCATTTATCATGGTTTTATTAGGCTTGAAATGAAACTGCACCAAACTGTTACATACTAAAAGTTTAATTAGACATTTTTAAAATTAATATACACCCATATATATATGCGCGCGCGCGGAGTTATTTGATTCAGCTTGAAAAAGCTGCAAACCGTACTTTTATGAGTTGATGTGTTTTCCAACTAAATTCAGACAAACAAAACCAAAAAAGTACATGGTTTAATATTTGATTATGAATTTAAGGGGTTGTTTGGCAGGGTGTATAAGAATAATGATGAATAAAGTATATTATTAATATATGGATTAATAATTCATGAGCTAGTAATGCAAGCATAAGTTATGCTGTAGAGATTATTTCTTATTCAATGTTTGGTGTGTTGTATTAAAAATTAAATGCATTGCATAATTTTTAAGAAAATTAATTATTTACAAAAATATCCTTCATATTCTTTAGCTTCAAAAGACTTTAAGGACAATTTTATCTTTAACCATGCATTAATGTCTTGGTATTACTAATACCATAATTTGCTATGTATTAATTATACATAGGATAATACCAAATAGATTGTATAATTAGTGCTTACATTAGTAATACATAAGTTAAAAAAGTATACCAAATAAAGAATAAGTAATACTAAAAATTAATGCATACATGATTTTCTCTAATGCATCCTGACCAACGCCCACTTAGTATTTTAGCAACATCATCGATCAGATGAGGTTAGACTCCCAATAAGCAATCTACTATCATTAATTTAACAATATCCTTAGTAGAGCGTCATTTGACTGATTCTTAAAGTAAATTAAGAAAAATAATACTTAGTACATTATTACATTTTAAAATATTAATTTGATCTGATCTCTTGAAAATATTGTGCCCTGTAGAAAAAGTTAAATATACTCACATTAAAAGTCGCAAATTCTAAGTACGTCGTGACAATAAGAAAGAGAATGGTCTTTCCTCATTCATAATACTTAATTCTATAAATACAAAGCCCCAATTACACTATACTGTCTTTGAATAACCGGCTTGAAATTATAAAATTAAAAACTCAGAAGAGTTTCTGTAGAGGATGTGTTTTTGACCCCTTCATGCAAATATTTGTCTTCTCAAATTTATCAAATATTTTTCTACTTTTGCTATTGTATGTTGTGAGCCGTTTGCTGATTTATTCTGCACATCAGTTACCCACTGGCCGACTTTAATCGTTTTTCCATGCAATAAAATGGATCATCTCGAGGAATGTTGGGCAACATTTAGTTTATTTTGTCTCACTACAATAATTAAAATACTTTTTATTTGTTGTAGAAAACAAAGAGATACTTTCAGGATAAACTTTTTTTTTTTACTATATATATAATGCAATTAAACAAAAAGAAGATCGCATAAAGAAGCAAGTATTCAAAATTCTAATGACATTATGGGGTTACACAAAAGAATACTAAATTCTGGACATTTTTCTAAGTTTGAGGAGGAACAAGAGGCAGAATAGAGGGAGGGAATACAAGCTTTACTCTCGTTGGACAGAGAAAGTTATGCTTAAATATAGAAATTTGGCGAACGCATGCTTTATTCTTCCCTTTTTCATAATAAGTTATATTATATATGGTGTTAATTAATTGCACGCATAATTATATCTTATTTCATACAAAATAAGTACTTATTTTGTTAGAATCTACTCCCTTTATCTTAAAAACTGATAATTTTAACATTTATGTTACTCTTTATCGACGTTTAAAAGAAAGCAATTGCCACATAGGTGCAGTTAATATTTTGCCTATCTTATTGTTGTAAAGTTTTAAAACATGAAAGAGAAAAAAAGTGAGTATATCCACAAAGATTTTGGTGAGATGATACATCACCTTATTTTTAGTTGTAGAGGTTTTGAATTCGAGAGTAAAAAATAAAAAATAATTGAAAGGAAACACACTTTCCTCTTTAATGAGTTTTGTGATGTGGAGCCTGAATCCAAATTAATTACCGGATAAAAAATGAAAAGAGAAAGAAAAGACGGGAGTATTGTTTAACTAAAAAATAGATTTTTAGTCAAAGCTAGAATTTAGAAGAACACGGGTTACTGATAATTAAAAGAATGTATAAAAGGAATCAATTTAGGTAGCAAGAGAGTAATCAAGAGAAAAACAAGTAAACCAAAGTTTATACCAATAGTATTTCGTGTCCTTACAATTGAACAGATATCTCCCTTTTATAGATATCTTGGAGATATACGTTTTGCCCAAATCATAATGAGGCTATTATGAGTAATTAAAGACATTGAATGCTACGTTACATAATCATTACATTCAATACAAATTCTCTAACGTATTCCACATTTAATGCCTATTAAATGTCGTATCTGCACTCTTTTCTATTGTTAGATTCATTCCTTTTGATTCTCGGACATAAATGACTTAGATAGGTACGAGAGTTGAGTTATTTGTATAACTGCCCGTGCCTCTTCCTCTGCCATTTGCTCGTATCTGTTGCAACTCATGCCTCTTGGCTAGTTGTAATTCTTTGACCATTTGACCAGTCTACGTGTTTCGACACGTCACCTTTATATTTAAATACAATTTTTCCCAATACAGATAATCCCCCCACTTTCCATTTATTCATCAGTTGAATATTTGGGAAGTGGATTTCATTAAAAGAGAATTTTTGTCACCATTAATTCTATGACAAAATTGATGCTTCAATTGTCGCTTCCATTTAATGCTCCGTACACGTGTCATTTTTTCATTGGTTCTGTAGTTTTGCAGCCCTTTTCAAGGCTTTTTACGGCTCCACTATTCACGAAGTGCCAGTTGTCATTATTATGGTCCTTCCATCACTGCACTTTTACCTTTGGCGGTGGCTTATTAATATAAATATAACTTCTTTCCTTGTCTTTTACCATATAAAGCTTTTTGAACCCTTAATTCCTTAAATCTCAGTTCACTTCTTCCTCACATTATTCTTCTTCGCCATGTCTTCACCAAATCCTAACCCTAGGAGAGTTCTCATTGTTGATACCTTCCTTAATGCCCCAATTAGACATAGAAGGGGAGGTAGGTTTCGTAGCTTAGGGTCTACTCGTGGTGGTGGTTCGTCTATACCTTCTCCTAGTTCTGGTCCTTCTTCTAGAACCAGAGGTTCCCTTTCTCACAAATCTTCTTCTAGGGATAAAGAACCTTCTGAACCATTACGTGAGCCTTTAGTAGAGGAGATAGTCCCTACAGAACTATCTTTTTACCATGATAGGGAATCTCTTAGAAACCAGGTTTCCGTTTTAGATCGTGCTGATGCTTACCCCACTCAAATTACAGAAGTTTTGACTCCTGTAGTTCGCAAAGACTGCCATTGGAGTAGTGATTTTCCCATTATTATCCCTAATCCAAATCAGAGAATTACTTCTTACTTGACTGGGTTCTCTTTTGTTTATACATACCCTTTCACTTTAGGGTTCAAACCAGCTATTGACCCAGTCATTCTTGAATTTTGCCATTTTTTTAATGTCTGTTTGGGTCAAATTGGCCCAATCATATGGAGGGTTGTTGCCTGTTTGAGGCATTTAACCAATATGATTGACGTTTCCTTTACTTTCCCTCACCTGATTCATCTTTACTCCCCTAGACTTTTCCATAATGGCGTTTTTACCCTAGTGGCCAGGAGTAAGAGGGTTTTGGTGAGCCCTGAAGATGACAAGGACCGTGGCTGGTATGCCCAGTTTGTTGCTGCCCCCACTATTGGCTTAGTGGGTGAGGATAACGTTCCCTTCCCTGAGAAGTGAAATTTTGCATGTAAGTTTTTTATCCTTATCGTGCCTTTTTTCTTCAAGTTTACCAACTTCTCTAATTTTGCTCTCCCCCCTTTTTTTAGCAACCATGGGAGTGGTGGAGGATATTCCCAATTTCTGTGGCTGGGTAGATAAATTGCTGAATACCGCACCAATAGATGGTAGGTCTTGGAAAACACTTTCTAACTGTTACGGTTGGAAAGTAAAGACTCATGGTAAGAGTTTTTATTTCATCTTTCACGCATATATATATATTTTTCTTTATTGCTCTAACTCACATCCTTCTTTTTATCAGGATTTGCTTTTCGGGGAGTTACTGCTGAAGCAGTTGCAGCCTCTCGTGTCTCTTTGGGAACCCGTATCTCTTTAGAAAGAGCCCGAGAAATAGTCTTGGGTTCTTCTTCTGTGAAAAGGAAAGTTGTTGAAGAGAAAGACTCTGAAGAAGAGGAAGATGGGGGCTCCCTGGTGACGAGACCACGAGCTAGGAGACGCATCGTCTCTGATGACGAAGCTGAAGTTTTCCCTCATCTTTCTGTTTCTCTTATCGAACTTGTTGAAACCCCTGTAATAATTCCTGACGATGACGTCACTCCTCATGATACCCGTGAGTCTATTGATCAACTTTTCATCAGTGGTTTTGGTAGTGGAAGTTTAGGGCCTGTTTTAGATGAAATACCCTTATCTTCTTTTTCAACTCTCGTGCCTGTGATTCCTTTCTTACCAGCCCTAGCTATTTCTGTTCCTTCTTCTATTGTTTTCACTTCTTCTACCGCTCCTCCTTTGACAATTCCTCCTCTTATCGTTCATCATACGGAAGTGGGCTCTTCAAATAGAAGTGTCGCTATTAGGAGGGTAACCATTAAAGTTCCTGCTGATAGCAGCCTTTTGAGGAAGTCAGGTCAGGCAGATGTATGGCTGGAACCTTTAATTGGCCCAATTGAAAAAGCAAAGCTGGAGAGCCATAGTTCCCTGACTCTAATGAATGATATCGTGCATGCCACACTGAAGGTATTTTCCTTCTCTCCCTTTTTTACTTTATAAAAAAAATTTATAAATTTTTTATCTTTGGGATTCTTATTTCCCTTCCTTTTTTAGGCCAATCTTATCGGCACAGAAATGATGAACAGAATCCCCCTCTTGGAGAAGGTAGCACGTGATTCTCAGTTGGAGGCAATCAATTGGAAGGAACAATTTGAGAGTGCACAAATTGATATGGAAGATTTATAAGAAAGCAAGAGTACATTAGAGCAGCAGGTGCGGGATTTAACTTCAGAGTTAGCAGTTGTAAAAGCTTCCTCAAGCCAAGCAGAAAAAGACAAAGAACGTCTCGAATCCTCCTTCTCAGAGCAACTATCTAAGGCCAGTGAAGAGAACAGAGAGTTGAAGGCTCTTTTGAGTCAAAAAGAAGTTTACGCTGGGGAGCTCGTGCAAAGCTTAACTCAAGCACAAGAAGACTTTCGAGTTTCTGCTGATAAGGTGCGTGCTTTAGAGAGCTCTCATGCCTCTCTTCAAACTTCTTATAACTCTGCCTTGGCTGAAAATGAAGAGCTAAAGAATGAGATTGCTGATTGGGAAAAGGATTATGAGATCCTTGAAGAAAAATCTATTGTTGAGGTAAGTTAGGCGTTTTTGAATTCACGTCGTGATACCCTAATTAAAGCTGGCCAAGAAAACTTCAACCTGGAGTCGGAGTTAGCTAAGATCAATGAGACCATTGAAAAAGCTCAGCAAACTCAGGACTTCCCTTCTCTCGTGGTTGAAGCTCCCGTGAATGTTGAAGCTGATACGGGTATCCCAACTCTTTCAAGCCCAATCGAGCCTGTTACTGCAAGCCAAGTTGAAACCGTATCTGTTGATGCATCTGCCCAAATTGAGCCCGCTGCTAGTGATGCTCCTACTTCAGTTCCACAAACTTCTCAATGACCAGTTTTAATCATTTGAATGATTTTATTTTTGTTTTTATTTTGGAAAATTGTAATCAAACCCTTAGCTTCATTTGAGGGTTGGTTTTAGAAACGCAAGTCCCCAAGTCTTTTATGGGGCAATTTGTATAAACAATTTCATAGTTTTATGACTAAGTTCGTACTTAGTCTTCAGTTTTTAAGTATTAAGAAGTTTTTTATGTTATTATCTTAAACTTCTGTCTACTTTATTCTTGCCTTTATTTTTAAGGACTTATAGAATAATTTGCATTTTTGTTCTTCGAAAATGCTTCTGTTAATCTCATGACTAACTAATTTAAATATGAGTTTTATAAAAGAGGGCCCTTTTATATTTCGACACTTAATGAAGAAGACATCTCAACTTCATAATGGTGTTATCATACGATAAAAGAAATAGGAACACATATGTTTCTTTGACAAGTTTTGAATAATACTTTACATGTATTTGAATTACATCTATAACTTTCTCGTAACTATTTTTCTTGTAACAGATTTTTATAAAAGAAGAATAATAGACACGGGGTTTTTCCTTATAACCTGTTTTAGTACATAGCCTTTACCCTAACTATAGTGTGGTTTTTCTTTGGCCTTAGCTCGTGGCTCCATCTCGTGACTTTGTGACTTTTTCTCTGCACTTGACTCTTTTAGGCTTGATTTTTCCTCAATCTTCTTTGCTATCTTTATACATATGTCTGTGTATATTATGTAGTCCCCCAAGTATTTGAGTGTTGAAGTATGAAGCCTCGAGCACTTGATAGTTTCTCTCATTTGGTCCTTTTCCTGAAAAGGAAAAACATACAGGACTCGGAGGTTCGATTATAGATGAAGACTGCTTAACCCGTGTTTCTATCAGAATAATTGTAACCCTAGGCCAGAAATTTTAGGTTATTCTGTGTGCCTTACAGGTCGTGACTCATCATTTAGTACGTGTTAGCTTTTTGCCTATCATCTAAAATCGTTAGTAAAATTTTAACAATTCAAAAATTAAATTTAAAATAGTGATACCTGACCGTGGGTATTCCTTAGAAATAGTATCTCTTCAAATGAACAACGTTCCAGTGTGAAGGTAGTGTCTTGTCATCCATTGTCTCCAGTTCATATGCTCTCTTTCCCGCAATATCACGAACTCTATAGGGTCCTTCCCATGTTGGACTTAATTTACCCGCGTTAGTTGCCCTTGTAGATTGAAAAACCTTTTTAAGCACGAAGTCCCCCACTTTGAAGAATCTGAGGCGTGCTTTTGGGTTGTAATATCGTTCTATGACTTGCTTTTGCGCTACGATTCTTATTAATGCAGCTTCTCTCCTCCCCTCGAGTAAATCTAGATTGACCCGCATCTCCTCATCATTAGATTCTTGTGTCGTCTGTGTGAACCGTGTACTTGGTTCCCCTATCTCGACTAGAATTAAAGCCTCAGCTCCATAAACCAATGAAACAGTGTTTCTCCTATACTTGTTTTTGTAGTTGTGCGATATGCCTATAAAACTCCAGGTAACACTTCAGGCCAGTTACCTTTTGATTCCTTTAATCGTTTCTTTAAATTATTGATAATAAGCTTGTTCGTTGATTCTGCTTGCTCATTACCCACCGGATGATAAGTTGTTGACGTAATCCTTTTAATTTCCCAACTTTGAAAGAATTCCGTGATTTGAGCTCCAATAAATTGAGGGACATTATCACACACGATCTCCTTTGGTACACAGAATCGGCATATGATATTCCGCCAAACAAAATCTTTGACTTCCTTTTCTAGCACCTGTTTAAATGCTCCTGCCTCCACCCATTTAGTAAAATAATCAGTGAGTATGAGCATAAACTTTACCTGTCCTTTTGCTTGTGATAATGGACCCACGATATCCATTCCCCACTTCATAAATGGCCATGGCGCAATGACCGGATGTAATAACTCCGCAGGTCTATGCATATTTTTACCGTACCTTTGACATTTATCACATTTGACCACGAAACTTTCTACTTCTTCTTCCATTTTAGGCCAGTAATAACCTGCCCTAATTAAGGTTCTTACCAATGATCTTCCTCCTGCGTGATTCCCGCAATGTCTCTCGTGTATTTATTTCATTACATACTCCGTTTGCGAAGGTCCGAGGCATCTTGATAAGGGACCACCGAACATTTTACGATATAAATTGCCTTGCTTTAAGCAGTACCGAGCAACCTTCTTTCAAAATGTATGAGCTTTTTTCTTATCATCAGGGACGGTACCATACTGCAAAAAAGCAAAAATCTCGTTCCTCCAATCCCAAGTTAATTTTTTAAAATTTACCTCATTCTTATCAGGATCGAGAATTGAATGAAATAAATGTATAACTGAGGCGTTTGCATCGCTTGCCACATCAGCTGCAGATGCGAGATTAGCTAGGGCGTCCGCTTCAACATTTTCATCCCGTGGTATTTGTATAACTTTCCAGGTTTGAAATTGCTTTATCAATTCCCGTACCTTTTCTAAGTATTGTTGCATCCTTGCTTCCCTAGCTGTATAAGTCCCCAACATTTGATTAACCACGAGTTGCGAATCACTCTTGATTATAATCTGATTTATGTCAAGCTCTCGTGCCAATTCTAGACCTGCAATCACAGCCTCATACTCCGCTTCATTGTTAGTTATGGAGTGACATTTAATAGCTTGTCGAATGGTTTCACCCGTAGGTGGTACCAAGACAATCCCTAAACCTGCACCGTTTACATTAGATGAGCCATCAGTGAATAAAGTCCAAGTTCCCGGGTTAGCTCCATTGAATACCTGTAATTCTTGTTCCGCTTCTAATTGCATCCCCTGGCTAAAATCAGCCACGAAATCAGCTAACACTTTTGATTTTATACCAGTTCTAGGTTGGTATGTGATTTCGTATTCACTTAACTCTATTGCCCACTTAGCTAACCTACCTGATAACTCATGCTTATGTAATATATTATGTAAAGGGTAGACAGTTACTACAGCAATAGAATGACACTGAAAGTAAGGTCTTAACTTTCTAGATGTCATGATTAATGCAAGTGCAAGTTTTTCTAACTGAGGATACCGCGTCTCCGCATCTAACAAAGATTTACTAACATAATAGATAGGGGATTGTTTACCTTATTCTTCTCGGACCAAAATGGTGCTTACCGCAACTTCTGAAACAACAAGGTAAATGAGTAGTCTTTCCCTAGCCTTTGGTTTTGCCAGCAAAGGTGGATTTGATAAGTACGTTTTCAAATTCCTGAGTGCCTGTTGACATTCCTCATTCCATTCAAAATGATCCTGCTTCTTAAGGGCTGAGAAGAATTTAAAACACTTCTCTGATGATTTAGAAATGAATCTTCCCAAGGCTGCAATTCTCCCTGTTAATCTTTGAACTTCTTTCTTGTTTGAAAGTATATTAGGGATTTCTTCAATGGCCTTAATCTGTGCAGAATTCACTTCAATACCACGGTTAGAAACAAGAAAACCCAAAAACTTACCTGATGCAATGCCAAATGCACATTTTTCGGGATTTAACTTCATATTAAATTTGCGCAAAATTGAAAATGTGTCAGATAAGTGTGATATGTGATCTTTTGAATACTGAGTTTTAACAAGCATATCATCTATATATACCTCCATGGTCTTTCCTAAATGATCTTGAAACATTTTGGTAACTAACCTCTGATACGTTGCACCTGCATTCTTTAGACCAAAGGGCATTACTTTATAACAGTAAGTCCCCCTATCTGTTATGAATGAAGTTTTTTCTTCCTCCCCCAGATCTATTTTAATCTAATTATAACCTGAATATGCATCTAAAAAACTTAATAGTTCGTGACCTGCAGTTGCATCAATCAATTGATCTATGTGTGGTAGTGGAAAAGAATCTTTAGGGCGGGCTTTATTAATATCTGTATAATCTACACAAACCCGCCACTTACCGTTCTTCTTTGGAACTACAACGGTGTTAGCTAACCAGTTAGGATACTTTACCTCACTAATGGAACCAATTTTTAGTAATTTTTGGACTCCTTCTTGAATCACCTGATTCTTGAAAGTTCCTTGCTTTCTTTTTTTTGCTTGACAAGAGGGTATGATGGATCTTCATTTAGTTTATGAGTCATCACCTCTGGTGGTATTCCGATCATGTCAGAGTGAGACCAAGCAAAGCAGTCCACGTTAGTTTTTAAAAATTCAATTAACTTACCTCTCATACCTTGGCTAAGATTGGCTCCAACATAGACTTTTTTATCAGGCCATTGAGCAAATAACACAACAGGCTCTAATTCCTCTATTGTTGTTTTGATATTTTCATTCTCTTCTGGTTCTTGAATGGTATCAAGCCTTGAATCTACATTTGTTTGCCCTTGTTTAATTGAGGTTTGTGTTGTGGTGTCCTCAACTGCCTTCTGTGATTGCTATTTACCTTCATTTCTCGTGCTTGTATCTGCAACTTCCGAGCTTTTTTCATTTAAATTACTTGTGAAAGCTATAGCTGCCCAGTTGTCAGGTACACGTGGCAATGTCATTCTTTCACGTTGAAATCTGTCTACGAATTCTCTAAGCAGTTCTGAGTCCCCTTGCTTGATTTTGAAAATATCCTCCATTCTTTTCTCTACTTTTTGAGCTCCCGAGTGTGCTTTGATGAAAGAATCTGCAAGCTCAGCAAAAGAATTTATAGAATTTTCGGGTAAAAGAGAATATCATGTTAGCGCTCCTTTGGTGAGCGTTTCACCAAATTTTTTGACTAATACTAATTCAATCTCCTGCTTAGTCAAATGGTTGCCTTTTACGCCCATTGTCAATGCAGTCACGTGATCTCGTGGGTATGTTGTTCCCTCATATTTTGGAATATCAATCATTTTGAACTTTTTTGGAATTGGGAGTGGAGCAGCACTTGGCTTCCAGGGTTGTTGCGAATATCTATCCATATCTACCCCTTTGATTATGGGCGGCACCCCGGGTATCTGCTCTATGCGCTCACTTTGCTCCTTGAGCTGTTTCTGCAAGGTTAGTACTAAATTTTATAAATCAGAATTAATTACAGTACCTGGTTCTTTCTCCTGTGATTCACTGGGAGTTCCCTCGCTCCCTGAGTTAACAAGCCCGGAACGAGGGTTTTCCAGAGTGTTATTATTTGGAGTAGGTGTGAGTGTTGCAACAGGTAACTGGTTAACAAGTGCCTCAATAGCTTTGTTGACCTGAGCAGCAATTAATTTCTGCAAAGCTTCATCAACAGCTTCAGGATTTTCAAATTGAGCATACTCGTTTATTTGAAACCCATCAGAAATACCCTCACGAGATTACCGTGGAGAGTCTCATGGAGTAGGAACTTGAATGTTAATATTCTGTGGATCTCCCTGATTTTGTTGGTTCTCTTGGTTTCCTTGAGTGTTGTCATTGTTGTTCGACATAATTGATGCAACAACAAAGTTAAGTGAAAAGAAAATAGATTATCAGTTTTCCGGTAACGGAACCAATTTGTTTAACCAAAAAATAGATTTTTAGTCAAAGCTAGAATTTAGAAGAACACAGGTTACTGATAATCAAAAGAATGTATAAAAGGAATCAATTTAGGTAGCAAGAGAGTAATCAAGAGAAAAACAAGTAAACCAAAGTTTATACCAATAGTATTTCGTATCCTTACAATTGAACACATATCTCCCTTTTATAGATATATTGGAGATATACGTTTTGCCCAAATCATAATGAGGCTATTATGAGTAATTAAAGACATTGAATGCTACGTTACATAATCATTACATTCAATACAAATTCTCTAACGTATTCCACATTTAATGCCTATTAAATGTCGTATCTGCACTCTTTTCTATTGTTAGATTCATTCCTTTTGATTCTCGGACATAAATGACTTAGATAGGTATGGGCGCTGAGTTATTTGTATAACTGCTCGTGCCTCTTCCTCTGCCATTTGCGCGTATCTGTTGCAACTCGTGCCTCTTGGCTAGTTGTAATTCTTTGACCATTTGACCAGTCTACGTGTTTCACGTACCTTTATATTTAAATACAATTTTTCCCAATACAAATATTATATTTACGGAGAAGGATCAAATATACTCATGTACTATAAAAAATAGTTTAAATAAACGCTCCGTTATACTATTCGTTCAAGTAAATCTCTACCGTTATAGTATTGGCACTTATTTGCCCCTAATTGAGACAGAATGCCACGTGGCAGTTCTGTAACAAAAAGATACACCCCTAATTTATTCTAATTAAAAATTCACTCATTATCTAACCTATTACCCGATCCAAGTATTTACACCACATCACCTCCCAGCCCCAGCCCCTTCTCTTCCACCATCACCCCTACCTACTCTCCTTAATTATTGTCCAAAATTTTTGTCCATCTTCCTCGTCTTTCAAAGTCCATATCATAACCTTTTTCAAAGCAAAAAAAAACAAGAATAAAGAAAACTGCCACCGAAAAAAAAAAACGTAAAATCTAACAAACGTGGATATCAATCGGTGGCTCGAAATCGGTCGAATGGAAGCAGAACATGACAATAAGGACGACAAATTTTTGTACTTTTACCATTGGGGATTTTACGAAACTATTCCAAGTGAAGCAGTGAAGAACGACAATTTATGCACCTTTACCACTCCAACGGCATCTCAATTCGATCTTAGTTTACCAGCTCAAGTTACAGGTAAAGACAAACAATTCATACTCCAATAGCTTGGTCTCCAAATTTGCTTCATGTTACTTAATGACGAGAAAATTTCATGGAGTAGTTTTCCTATAATTTAGGAAGTTGGTGTAGGTGGAAGCATTGGCAGAGATGAAGTACCTTAGGTGGTGAAGTGTTTTCTGGAATTTGAAGAATAGGTGGTGGTGAAGCGGTCGGCAGGTGGAAACATTACCGGTGATTGGATCGGAGTTTTTAAGTTCGCTTTCGAATTAATCGGTTTGGATATTTTGAATTTTCGATTTTGAGCCTGTAAGTTGAGAAGTTTCTTCGTATTTTCGATTTTGAGCCTATTAGTTGAAATGTTTCTTCTTCTCACAAAAATAACATCTAAACCAAGTATTCATATTAAATTGCCTAAAAAGTTCTATATTCTCGCCGCAATCATCCAAATAAAGTATAAGTAATAAAATCATCATCCAAGAAATGCAACAAAAATATTAATAAGACTAATAAGAATAAGAAATAGTAAAATTATGTTCAATTAAAAAGTATTATAGTAATTTAATAATCAGTATTGAATATATGAGATAATATCTAATGGATATGGTATTGGACTTATTACTATTTGCATATGGTTAATGGACTAAATATTTGAATTTTTAGGATATCAAAAAATTCTAAGTACCAAATCCAATATCCAATTCAAAATTCAAAACTTTTAAAAATTAAACCCGTAATCGGAAAATCCAAACTGAAACAAATTCGGATTTCCCCAAACTATGTCTGCCCCTAATTTTTCTGGCGGGATAATTAATAAATTAATAGCTCATCTAATGTCAGCTTTTAGTTAACTGTGAACTCCAAACTTAGTACGATGCATTTCCGACCATGTCAGCACATGTGTATGGATTGTCACTCACAAAACAACCCCACGAAATTACTCTACTTTCTCTCTACTCTTCTTCTCCTATCTCTTCATCCTCCATTTTCAATTCTTGCACAAACTAATTCCCAGAAAAAGATTAGATAAAAAAAAAAGAGACATAAAGAGGAAGAAAATTGTATACGGGTAAAACCAGGACTAGCAAACACCTCGATTTCCCAGTGGAAGAAACAAAACAATAACATAACTACTCGGAATCGAGATCGAAGCTAGAAACCTCTAGCACTAAGGCTTGGAAGAAGCACTCACCATCGAGGCCATGGAGACAACGCCCCCGAATTTTATCACGATGTGAATTTTGGCCCGTATCAGCAGCTGATCAATGATTAACGAATAAGAAGATTTTTTTACCTTTCTTAGAGTTGTACTTAGGGTAAAACTCCTCTACAATATAAAGGGGGAGTTGATCGTTATGCGCATTATAAATTTGTTCCTCTGTTTCTAAACTATTCAAAGATTCTATTCTTGTTCATACCTTTATATATATTTTGGCTACGAGTCGAAGGCAGATTAATTGTTAGTCCAACAACCGAGCCCGAATTTAATACTACCACTAGTTTGGATTCTTATTATATCTTTCATTTGATTTTTTTTTTTGGTAATTAATTTTTTATTATTATCAGAGAAATATTTACAAGTATAACAAAAAAACCCTCTCAAAATTCACTTAGATTTGGACATGCAACCCTAAATCTAGTGCCCTCATTCCTTCATGACTCCTCAGCTACAGTCTATGGATAAAAATTGAACTCCTGCAATTTCCTAGCTGCCTTAAAATTCAAATTTCCTCGACAATGCACTTCTTGAACTATCATTCTGATTAACTCCTCACAGCTCCTTTGTGTTCCTCGAAATGTTCTCCAATTTCTTTCCTGCCAAATGTAATACACATCACAAGCTAGCAGCATTCTATAGATTACATATATTTGTTTCTTCCCTGTTGCATGTCTTACAGCCCATTGAATTTCATCATTCCACCACTGCACATCTCTTGTTATTCCCAGCCATTGTAGCAGCTTTCTCCATATTACTGTTGAATAGTTGCACTTCAAGAATAGATGATCATGGCTTTCTGTTGCTCTTCCACATAGCGAGCAATCTGAACAAATTGCTATACCTCAGCCCAGTAATTTGTCTCTCGTGTACAGTCTTCCAAGAATTGCCAAGTACAAGTTGAATATCCATTTTGGGCTGCTAATGTTACAAATTAATCTCTTCCATTCCACTTTAGGTAGTTCACCTTTGAGCTTATCATATACCAGTCTGATGGAGTATTCCCGCATGTTCATCACTTCTTCTATTCCTATACTTGCCTCATTCAAGTATTTAATAGCACCTAAGATTTTCTGAGTGAGCCAAGCAGCTTGTTTAACCTTCACATTTCATGCTACCTGTTGTTTGATATAGTACGTGTGAATCCATTGTATCCACAAGCGGTCCTTCTTCTTGTTTATATTCCATAGATGTTTGATCAAAACAGCTCTATTCCATATTAAGATATCTGTTATGTTTAAACCCCCTGCAGATTTTGGCCAACACAATTGCTTCCAAGCTACTAGAGCTTTGGCCTTGTTCTCAGTTTCTCCTGTCCATAAGAACCTTTTGCAAATTGTCTCAATTCCTTGAATGATCTTCTTAGGCAGAGGGAAGATTTGGGACCAAAAAGATTGAATAACAAATAGTACACTTTTGATCAATTGCAATCTTCCTGCATATGATAGGAATTTGGTTGTCCAGTGCTTGATTCTGCCTAGCATCTTATCCAGCAGAGGTTGACATTGAGTTATGGATAACCTCTTAGTACCCAGTGTGACTCCTAGATACCTGAAAGGTAGGGAGCCTGTGGAAAAACCTAAGCATTGGATAATTGGTTATTGGATATCCTCTGTAACCCCTCCAAAATATATGGAACTTTTATCCTGGTTTGCACTCAGACCTGAAGCTTTTGAAAACTGATCAAAACACTCATATAGTAGTTTAATGGATACCACATCACCCCTATAAAACATCAACAAGTCATCTGCAAAGCTGAGTTGAACAATATGCAACTTCTCACACCTCAGATGGTAGTTGAAATCAGGCTTTTCCTTCAGAGTCTTTAATATTCTAGTGAGATACTCCATGGCTATAACAAAGAGATATGGTGACAATGAGCCTCCTTGTCTAACTCCTCTTCTTGCATCAAATGGTCTTGTTGGCTTTCCATTTACAACTATAGTATAAGACACTGTAGTTATACATGCCATGATCCATGAGAAAAACTTTCCTGGGATATTCATTTCTGTGAGCACTTATTCAAGGAAATTCCATTCTATGGAATCAGATGCCTTTTGCATATCAATTTTTACCATACATCTTGGTGATACACCCTTCCTCCCATAGCCTTTAACAAGTTCATGTCCCAGTAGAATATTATCACTCAATATCCTGCCTGGTACAAATGCTGCTTGACTCATATCAACTAGGGACTCCATTACTGTTTGCAATCTGCTTGTGAGCATCTTGGAAATAATCTTATATATGATAGTACAACAAGATATTGGTCTAAACTGTTTGACAGAAGAAGGGGTTTTCACTTTTGGGATCAGAGTGACTGTTGTGCTATTTACTGGTTTGTACATTAGCCCTTCATTAAAGAACTCCAAAACGGCTTTTGTAATGTCCTTACCAATTATGTGCCAAGTCTTCTTGTAGAAGTATGCATTGAACCCATCCCCACTTGGTGCCTTTGAGTCTCCTATCTCCTGCAGTGCCTTCATCACATCTTCATTAATAAATAGAGCTATAAGTTGTAGCTGCTGAGATCTTGTAAGCCCTGGACCTTTCCTCATTATACTAGGATTAATAGCAGGTATGCTATTAGTGGAACTCCCTAACAGTCCTTTGTAGAACCCCACAATTTCTTGTTCAATATCTTCTGGTTTGTTGATCAACCTTCCCTTGTCATCATGTAGGAATTTTATCTGATTCTGTGTTGCTCTCCTTTTCATGCTTGCAAAGAAAAAGGCTGTGTTGGAATCACCCAATTGGAGCCATTGGATTCTAGATCTTTGTCTATAGATGCCCTCCTCTATTGTACTCCATTTCTCCAGTTGCTTTTTTGTATTTCTCTCTGAATCAAACATGCCAGCTGTTGTTGTAATGGTTCTCATCTGTGTTGATACCCAATTTTTCTATATATTTTTACCATGTCGCATATATAGATTATGTCCCAAGGTTTTATTATTTTTCTCTTAATTTTTAAAGATTTTTAAATTAATTTATTGCCTATTTTATCAAGAAAAAACCCAATAATTATCCCCAAAATTATCATTTTGGGTGATTCATTTATTTATATTAAAATATAGCTAGCATAATTTTTGCATATTTTTTACAAATTTAGTTAGTATTTTAAAGCTAAATTGCATATAACTGCAATATTGGCCTCTTTCAAAATTTAATTGTAATTATATTTATAAAATCGACTCTAGTATTTTTAATTTGATAATTATGTATTATTAATTATTTTAGTACCTTTAATTTATTTTCAAAAATTATTTTACTATTTTTTATAAAATAAATAAGGGAAAATGACTGTTTAAATGTTAGCCCATTTGCATTTCAATTTTAGCCAGATTTAACACCCCAATTAAACCCAATTTCAAATCCAATTACCCAGCCCAAATCCTAAATCTACTCGACCCATGACCCTTTAAAATAACCCACCCGAACTCCCCTTCAATCCAGGTCGTTGATCAAAATGATCAACGGCCACCTTTAACCCCTTCCTTTTTTAACCCGACCTAACCCCTAAACCTAATCATTTCCCTTCTGTAGCCGCCCTTGAACCCCCCTTTCTCCTAGTTATCTCTCAAGCTCCCCTCAAACCCTAGCCGCCTCCCTCCGCTTCCACCCTAAAATCACTGGAATCAATGGCTTCTAAGGCCATTGAAGTCCTATACCGGTCTCCTATAACTCCTACATGCCTGGTTACTATAGTTTCAAGGCATGACCCTGAAGAAGCTTGGCCCAGACTTTGTTCGATTCGAGTTTTATGGTCGTCTCCGACCTTCCTCCGGCCAGCCATGGCTATTCGAGCCTGATCTCGACTTCTCCTACTTAGATCAATGACTTTCCAAGCCTTTCTCACCATATGGGTTCTTCTGAAACCCTAACTTTTGAGGTTCTTCTGATTTCTATAGATCTGTTCTATATCTGTGTTTTCCCTAAACTTTCAAACGCTTTCTCAAAGTTTCTTTCAAAACTTTGCTTTCAAAACCTTTATCTTTTCCGATTTAGGATTTTGGCAAGATATTTAGAAGTCTCTCTGATCTTTAGCATGTTCTACTGTGTTTCTTATGTTGTTCTTCTACTATGTTTCTTATGTTGATTCTTCTACTGTGTTTCTTTATGTTAAAGTCTTAAGTTCTTTCTTAGGGTTTCCGATTTTAATTTCTTTGTTGATATTTTTGCCCGATTCTCTTGTCTTTCACCTCTACACTCGATTGATGGCAAAAACCCTAAGATTTGGGGTTCATTCGAGTTATGATATTATTTGCTATGTGATTTGTTTGTTCCTCATCTCCGAACTTGTTTGGTTTTAAAACCCTAATTTCTTTGGACCTAGTTGAGTTTCTAAAGTTGTTTCATCTGTTGCTCGACTGAATTTCAAAATCTTTTGTTTCTTTATATGATTCTGAATCCCTGCTAAACTCTTCTAAGGTCTTTCTATTAGACCCTCTGCATGCTATTTGATACTTTATCCCTTCTCCATTGCTGAGTTACTGAAACTGACCTATGTGACTAACATGTTCCTATAGTCCACTACTTACTGATTTTGTAATTGCTTGACACTTTTCTTTGTTCTAAATTCAGCCTCGCATGCCTAATACTTGTGTGCTCTTTATATATGCTGAGCTTCCCCTCTAGAATAACTTTCAATTTTTAACTGAATTCAGACCTCCTTGTGTAAGTCTGATTGATTCTTTCCTTGTTTTACTAATTTCTCTGTTTCTTGGTTTGATTTGAAAACTTTCCTTAGCCTTTCTGACTTGGTTTATTCATGAACCAGTAATTTCGAATCTCTGACTTCTTGATTTACTATGTACTGATTGATTCTTACCTTATTTGTTTAACCGTGTATTTTAAAGATCCTTCCCTTAATTAAACTCCTATGTATTTACCAATAATTGTCTACTTTGCACAAGATGCCTATTTGATCTCTTTCCTTAAATGATTTCTGTTCATTACAGTTTAAGTTTGAACTCCTTAATTAAAGGAAGTTCTTCTACTGATTGATTTTAATTGGTACATGGTTATTTTCTTGCCTTATTCTCTGCCTGTTTTCAAACTATAAATACCATGCTCTTTCATTGACATAGACATACGAACACTCTTAGTTTTCTGAACTCACACTTACATTCAAAAAGCACTCTCTCTCTTGTTGCTTGTACAGTGGCCTATTTTCTTTCAAGTACTGCTACTGCTGTATTTTGCTCCTTTGAAACTGGTATGTCCTGATTAAGGTTTTCAGCAACCACAACAATGTGTTTATTTAATACCTTCACTTGCATGTCTGCCTATTGCTTGTGTTTAGTTCAGAATTTACTTTAGCATGTTGTAATTTCCTTCCTATTATGAATCCCAAACCCCCTACCCTAATATGTTTGATGCTAATGGTTTGTTTGAGGTATGACAGTATTAAGTATTATTGTCTATGACCCAAACTTGATTCCCCTGGAATCATAACCTCCATGTCACTATCCTATGTTGTGTATCCTTGTTGATTTGTAAGCATAACAACACTCTCTATTGTTGTGCATGCCCAGAATTAGCTAAATGTCTAAGCACATGGACTCTTTGCAACTTCCCTATTCCCCTGAACCCCTTTTGTGTACTTGTTTGTAGCTGTTTCCCTCTCCTTCACCCTTTTAGAACTCTATTCCTCACTTGCACTCTCTCTTAGACTTTAAGTTTTGCCCCCTCTTGTGAGCCTTGCCTTGGGACCCTTTGAGCTCCCTCTGAACTTGGACACTTGAGGGCTGACCCTTCCACACTGCACTTATCCCCATTCTGATAATACAATTTGGGTGTGAGCATTGCCCGGTGTCCCATTGAGGCTCTTAGGAAACTTTGACACACTCAGATTGGAGAAAGGCTTTGTATTAATGGTCTTTGAGTTGGTTCTATCATGTAACTCAGAGAGGAAGTCAGAATCAGGCTTCCTCTAGTTGTAATTTTTTACTTTTCTTGATGTAATTTTATTTATTCTGGTTTGTAATAATTTGTAATAAATATTTGGGGCTGGTTAGTGAAAAAGGGTGGGTAACTATGTATGCAAAGGCTAGAAATCATGACTATAGGACTACTATATTCCTGTATATTCAACCTCATATAGAAACCATGTCTATAGGATTCTGCATATTCAAACTTCACTTAGAAATCATGTCTATAGGATTCTGCATATTTAACTTCACTTAGAAATCATGGCTATAGGATTTTGCATATTCAAACTTCACTTAGGAATCATGTCTATAAGGCTTCTGCATTTCGACGCTACGTCTACAAGGTCTTAAAATCAGTAACGCCTAGAAAACATGCCTATATGAGTTTCTAATAAAAAATCTGATTCGCCTCACTCATTGTTATATATAAAACCAGTAGTAATGGCTGCTATCGTTTGCAGAACTTGTAATCAATTTCTTTAAATTCTGCCTCTCTCTTTCAATAATCTGATTCCCTCACTTAGCAAGTTTAACGAGTATGCATTCAAACAATTCATTTCGAGCCTTACTGTTTCATTGCTTTCTGAATCCAGTAGATACCATGCTTATAGGATCCTTGTCCAACACTTAGGCAAGCCCTAGAGTAATAAATATAAACTGAATCTGCTTCTATTAATAATTACAACCAGCAGACATGCCTGATTCATACTTCTTATCTGAGTTATGTGATAAGCTGAAACTGTCTCAACAATTTCCTCTTACTCGTCTTTAATACCTTTTAAATCAGAACTAAACAGTATGTGTAATTCATGCTGATTACGTGCTTCTTTGTTTAAGGAGGTATATCTGAGCCTCTACTTGTTATATGATTTCCTCAATTTGTAATATGTGTTTTGTATGCCTCCTTAGAGTTTTTTTTCCTTTGAAACTACAAATAAGCCTAATATCCCTCTCTTTTAGGATTAGTAGTCCTAAATGCCTCCAGGACTGATAGGATTGGGATGGGTAATAGCATGCAATAAGTAAATGAGACCAATCTGCACTTTAAATACCTTAACAGGGTGGGAAGTGTAGATATGGATATGATGACCACGCGATAATGTCACGTGTAGCCCCTCATTGAGGAGTGATTACCGGGCATTGTGTAAGGTGATCCATATTGTTAATAAACCTAGGACCCCTTTCCCTTATTTCTTTATTTCTTTTATCATTTCAACTCCTTCGTTAAAAAAAAAAGCTTTCTTTGCTCTTCCAAACTTTGTTTATTTGCAAACCATTATATGAAACCCTCTCTTATTTGAGCCCTATTTGTCTACATGTTAATTCACAATAATTGTCTGGCCGAGAACCACACTAGTGGATTCTGAGGGGTGCCTAACACCTTTCCCTTGAAATAATTTTAAGCCCTTACCCTAATCTCTGGTTATTCAAAATCAAACTCTTTTGGTGTCCTAATGCACCCTAATCATTAGGTGGCGACTCTTCAAACGTAAACCCAATTTACAAAAGGAATGAGTTGTCCCTCCAAATGTCATAAACCCGATTTCGCTCTAGAAAAAGGGGGCGCGACAATCTGTGCTTGAATGTTGGCTAACTCCTCCCTCAATTGTTGAACCTTGTTTGTTGTACTAGTAAATTCCTTTTTGTTTAGGCTCTTAAGGGCCACTTTGACACTTTTTAAATTGTGCCAGATATCTTTCATACTTCTGTTCTCCTTATTCCATCTGTCTCTAATTATACTATCAAAATCTGGATGCTCAGCAAGACAATTAAAAAATTTGAAAGGTCTCCCTTTATGTTCCAGTTCTCTTTCCAGCTCTATACATAGTGGAGAGTGATTAGAGAACTGAGGATCCATCACATGTACTTGCATTGGAGGCATGTTTATCATCCAGTGTGCATTGACTATGGCTCTGTCGATTCTACTATAAACATGGCTATTTGTCCATGTATAAGATCTACCCACAGTACCAAGTTCATTCAATCTGCAGTCCTCCATTAGAGATCTAAAGTCTTTGATCTCATTTTCCTGTACCACTATGCCATTTACCCTATCTTCAATATCCCTTATTGCATTAAAGTCTCCCATGATTATCCAGGAGTTAGTCAACTGAGAATCTATCCTCCTTAGTGCTTCCCACATGTCACACCTATGAGCAATGGTATGCAATCCATAAATGGCTATGAAAGGAATTTGTTTGCTACCATGGATGTATTGAGCATGCTTCCGAATCAGAGTGAACTGAATACTATTAGTATCCCATAGAATCCATATTCTCCCTTTCTCATTAGTTGAACTATCGGAACACCAACTCCATCCAGGTGCACATTTATTGGTGATCTCTTTTTCTTTATTGGTCTGTACTATGTGTTCTACTATTGCTATAAGACTAATTTTATGTTTTTGCAAGAAAGTTTTCATCTCCTTCTGCTTATGTACCTTATTAAAGACCCTCACATTCCAAGTGACTATCTTCATATAGATTTTGGATTAGGTGGTGCTTTCCCTTCTTCTTTTCCCATACTATTTCCAGCTTTACCATCATCTGCCCAGCTTGTACGGCCTTCCATTGTTTCCTCTCTTAGTGGAGAGAATCCATTATTAGTAGTGAGTACTTGCTGTATTGGACTTGTCATTCCTCCTCTACCTTTAGCTTTTGTCTACCCTTGCTGATCTGCATTAGGCTTCTGTGGATCATTTTGTTGCTCTTGAGCTATCTGCTTGCCTGTGTCTTTCCTTATTTGTTTTGTTGGCCCTACTGCCACCCATTGAGTTACTGGTTTCTTTGGCTGCTGCATATTACCATTTACAATACCATTCCATCCTTGTTGCTTAGGCATTACTGGTCTTTGCTGTTGCTGCTCACCTTGCATATTGCTTTTGGTTGCTCCAGCTCTTCCTTGTTCTCCCTTATAGTTATGTCCCACCATCAAACATTTTTTACAATACTTTGGCACCCAATCATAGTCTACCAGTTGTTCAAACTCTTTTCCTACAGGATCTTGTATTTTAATGCTTTTGGGTAACTCCTTACTGATGTCCATTTCGTTAAGTACTCGGGCATAAGAAATTCTAGATGCATTACTTGTACATTCATTAGCATATAGAGGAGAACCCAGTCCACTGGCAATTCTACTTAGAGTCATCCTTCCCCAATAATTCAAAGGAAGATTAGGGAAGCTCACCCACAGTGGAATAGTCTTCAAACTTCATTATACAGATTGAAATCTTCTGACCATGACTTTAGGATCAAAGGCTTTGCTCCCATTATATATGGTCCTGAATATAGGACTGCATTCTTATCATCCATGCTGCTGAATAGGATAACGAAATAACCCTCATTGTGATAGTAAATTGCAGGTTTCGGAGCAAAATTCCACTGATTAGCTATGAATCTCTCCATGGATCCTATTGAAGGTGAATCTTCAATTACATACACTATTATAGCCTTTTGCCATTTCGCATTTTCCACTTCCATCTCCTCCTGTTGCAATTGAAACTTTTTGACTCCATCATGAATGGTAGGAGGTATGAAAACCAGATCCATTCCTCTTGCAGCCATTCTGTTTCCAGTGAATAAGTTTGTCCATTTTTTCTCATTTTGTCCAATCTCTGCTTTATCCGCCTCTAGATCTGTTGTCTTTGTTGAACTCTGATTCTGTACTTGTTGTTCCTTTGAGAGCTTTGTTCTACTCGTTTCCTGTATGGTGTTCTTCTCTTTTATACTACTTGGTTCTTCCATTGATGAAACAGTAATCAATGGAATAGTTCTCACTTCAAATTACCCATACCTGTCTTCCCAGCAGCTGGTTGAGGTGTAGAATTCCTCATGCTAGGGCTCGAAAGTCCCAGATCCTGTGTCAATTTCAGCTGCATGTTGTTCGACCTGCCGTATTTGTCGAGCTCACTAGTGTTCTTTTTTTACAGCTTAGGGCTACTTTTTGCGAATAAATTTCACAATTCCTCCCCAGATTTCCATTTCTACTTCCTGATGCTATGAATTTAGCTAGTTGAACCTTTGTTACCATTTTCTTTGGTCGTCCCCTCCCCATTTTTGATCAGCGCAGGATAGCATGCACGCAATCATGCGCCAAGAGAGAAAGTTTATTTTTGGACCTGGGGTATCTTTCATTTGCTTATCTGACATTATTGATCACTTGTATTGGACTAATCCACATATCTTTAAAATCACGTATAAATTCAATTATTATCTATTTTAAGGATAAACAGTTTTACACCCACCGTGGGGCAATGGGTAATAGTTGTAATTTGATACAAATTTCGATAATACACTCTGTTTTACGCTTGTTCTTTGGGATTTTAATTTCAGGTTACCCTAAAAATGTCAAACTCTCAGTCTGCTAAATTGAACGTTGATGCTGAATTTGGCCATCACGGTGAAAACAATAATATAATGCCTAGCAATGAGGTGCCCCCTGCTAATCCTAGTGGAGTCCCAGTTGCAGACCTAGTCGACGCCAACTCACATGTGGCTATCGACGCCAACCTACCGACCGACCCTGAGAACAACGTGGAGGAGCCCATCCAACAACTCGAGGTACGCTCGAAGGTGAATGCGATGGGATCAATCTGCGGGTGATCTTTGAAATGTTACAGGCCCAATAAGCAGCAATAGCACAGCTGCAGAATCAAAGTCACGCCACCAACAGATTTGAGCCTGAACCATCTCGGGAAAATAATCGAAGAAATGAGCAAGCCACAAAAAGGCCGGATGAAGCTAAGCCTGGGACCAACCCCGAAATAATAAAAATTCTTGAGGAACTAACAAAGCGGGTGGAATCGGGGGGAAAGAAAACTGAGGCCAAAGACAAAAAAGTGGAGATCTATAACTCCAAAGTCGATCAAATACCATGAGCGCCCCTAATATTGAAAGGCCTGGACTCTAAGAAATTTGTCCAAAAGCCTTTCCTTCCGAGCGCGGCACCGAAGCCAACCCCGAAGAAGATCTGTATGCCCGATATTCCAAAGTATAATGGAACCTCGGACCCAAATGAGCACGTGACCTCCTACACGTGTGACATCAAGGGAAACGACTTAGAAGATGATTAAATCGAGTCGGTTTTGCTAAAAAAGTTCGGATAAACCCTGTCAAAAGGAGAAATGATATGGTATCACAACATACCCCCAAATTATATAGATTCATTTGCTATGCTTGCAAATGCCTTTGTGAAAGCACATGTCGGGGCCATCAAAGTCGAGATCAGAAAATCAGATCTTTTCAAGGAAAAACAAAGAGACAATAAGATGCTCAAGGAGTTCGTATTGAGGTTTCAAATGGAACAGATGGACTTGCCTCCAATTGCAGATGATTGGGTCATTCAGTCATTCACACAATGACTTAACCCCCGAAGATCCTTGTCTTCGTAGCAGCTGAAATAAAATTTGATAGAGTTCTCGGTGGTAACTTGGGCCGACGTCCATAACAAGTACCATTCAAAAATATGAGTCGAGGATGATCAGCTCAGGGCCCCTCCGGGTCCGTTTATCCCATCAGAACTAATGACAGGTCTAAGAGATTCGTCGACCATGAACCAAGATCGAACAGAGACTCGTATAACCGTATAGTGAAGATTGAAGGAGTAACGGATCTGGGTGTAACCTTACAAGAAATGAGAAGAGGAGCGATCGATGCCATAATAGCCGGGACTCATGAGCAAAAATGGTTTCGATTGGCCGATCGGGGCCAGGGGGTACCAAGATTATCAGAATATAACTTCAACTCGTATATGCCATCAGGCGCATCAAGGATACCAAGTGGCCTCAGCTATTGCAATCCGATCCTACCTAGAGAGATCCTAACCTGATGTGTAAGTATTATGGCACTTATGGCCACAGGACCGAGGACTGCCGACAATTAAGAGAAGAAGTGGCTCGGCTATTCAATAACAAGCATCTTCGGGAATTTCTGAGTGATTGAGCCAAAAATCATTTCAGGAACAAGGACTCCAACAAACACCAAACAAGAAGAACCTTAGTACGTCATCAACATGATCATTAGAGGAGTCGATGTCCCCCGAGGGCCAATTCTAAAGTGCACTAAGTTGTCCATCATAAGGGAAAAACGAACCCGAGAATATACCCCGGAGGGAACCATTTCTTTCAACGATGAGGATGCCAAAGGCATTGTACAACCGCATAATGATGCACTGGTAATATCTGTACTTATAGATAAATCTCGAGTTAAGCGTGTATTGATTGATCCAAGTAGATCGACCAACATCATCAGATCAAGGGACGTAAAGCAGTTGGGTCTACAAGACCAAATAGTGCCAGCAGTTCGAGTTTTAAACGGATTCAACATGGCATATGAAACTACCCAAGGAGAAATAAACTTGCACGTCAATACCATCGGGACAATTAGGGATACCAAATTCTACGTGATCGAGAGGGACATGAGGTATAACGCCTTATTCGGAAGGCCTTGGATTCACAACATGAGGGAAGTACCCTTGACACTACACTAGACACTGAAGCTCCCCACACTGGGAGGAATCAAGACGGTTTCTGGGGAGCAGCCTCCCGCAAAAGAAATATTCACATTGATGAGGTGATCTCGATGTCTGCACTCTCGATATCAAAGAACATAGAGCCAGTAAGGAAGGAAGAAACTAAATAGCAATCACCGATATCAGCCCCGACCGAACCGAAGAAGAAATGAGCAGGCGAGGATGATGATTACGGAGTCCCTAGGTCGTTCATCGCCCCTAATGATTCCGATGCCACTAGGTCAATGGTTGAGGAGCTGGAGCAAGTCATATTGATCAAATAGTTGACCGATTAGAAGGTATACCTCGGCACGATTTTAACTCTCGAGCTTAGGAAAAAACTTATTGAATTCCTTATAACTATCATATATTGTTTTTCTTGGTCCCATCTTGATATGACAAGGATCCCGCCAGAGATAACCACTCATAAGCTGAGCTTTGATTTGAAGTTCCATCCGGTTAAACAGAAGAGGAGGCCTCAGTCCGAAGTCAAGCATGCATTCATCAAAGGCGAGGTATCCAAACACCTTAAAATATGTTCATTCGGGAAGTTAAGTACTCGGATTGGTTAGCTAACATAGTGGCAGTGCCAAAAAAGAAAATAAATTAAGAATGTGCATAGATTAAAAATATTTGAACAAGGCATGCCCTAAGGACTCTTTTCCTTTGCCTAACATCGATCGCATGATCGATGCGACGGTCGGGCACGAGATACTCAGCTTTCTCGATGCCTGTTTCGAGTACAACCAAATCCGGATGGACCTGAGAGATTAAGAAAAGACTTCCTTTATCACTAAATTTGGCACCTATTGTTATAACGCAATGTCGTTCGGACTAAAGAACACTGGTGCCATTTATCATCACCTAGTAAATCGGATGTTCGAAGAACAGATAGGAAAATCAATAGAAGTTTATATTGACGACATGTTAGTTAAGTCCCTGTGAGTAGAGGACCATTTAAAACATTTGCAGGAAACCTTTGACATATTGAAGAGATACAATATGAAGTTAACCAGGAAAAATGCACATTCGAAGTCGGAGACAAACAATTCCTTGGATTAATGGTGTCCAACCGAGGGATTGAGATATAAAATCAAAGCTATAGAAGACATCACCGTGGTGGACAGTGTCAAGACCGTTCAGAGGCTAACCGGGCGCATAGTCGCACTGGGCCGATTCATATCAAGGTCCCTAGACAAAAGCCATCAGTTCTTCTCATTATTGAAGAATAATAATAACTTTTCTTAGACCCCGGAGTACCAACAGGCTTTGGAAGAACTCAAACGACACCTTTCGAGTCCACCCTTGCTCCATACTCCAAAGGTGGATGAGCGACTATACCTTTACTTGGCGGTATCCGAGGTAGCGGTAAGTGAAGCCTAGTTCGGGAAAAGGAAGGTATGCAATTTCCTATTTTACTATGTTATTAGAACTCTAGGCGAGGCCGAAATAAGATATCCTCACTTGGAAAAATTGGCGCTCGCTTTGTTAAGCGCATCTAGAAAGTTAAAACCGTATTTTCAATGCCACCCCATATGTGTTGTAACCTCTTACCCATTGAGTAACATTATGCACAAACCCGAGCTCTCGGGTCAGTTGTCCAAATGGGTCGTGGAAATTGGCGGGTGCGATGTCGAATATCGACCCCGAGCCGCCATCAAATCAAATTTTGGTAGACTTCGTGGCCAACTTTACGCCGACCATAATACTCGAAAACGAAAAGGAATTGTTGTTAACCTCGGGGACTTCCTCGGGAATCTGGACCCTCTTTACGGACGGTGTCTTAAACACAAAAAGGTCCAGACTTGGCATCGTGTTGAACTACCTACGGGTAACGTAGTTAAGCAGTCTATTAGAATTGTGAAATTGATTAACAATGAGGCCGAGTATAAGGCCATGATTGCAGGTCTCGAATTGGCTAAAATCCTTGGAGCGAGGTGGTCGAAGCTAAGTGAGATTCCCTCCTTGTGGTAAATCAAGTTAATGGGACGTTCGAAGTAAAAGAGGAACAAATGAGAAGGTATTTAGGCAAATACAGGTAACAGTGCATCAATTCACGGAATGGACCCTGCAATACGTGCCCTGAGATAAAATGCGAGGCCGATGCTCTTGCTAACTTGGGGTTATCGGTTGATGACAATGAATTCAGCTCAGGAACGATCGTACAGCTCATGAAATCGGTAGTGGAAGAAGGACATGCTAAAATAAACTCAACAAGTTTAACTTGGGATTGGAGAAACAAATACATAGACTATTTGAAGACTAGGAAGTTGCCCTCGCACCCTAAAAATTCGAGAGCTCTATGCACGAAGGCGACCAGGTTCAGCCTATCCGAAGGACTCTATTCGGAAGAACATTTGACGGCCCGCTCTCTATATGCTTGAGTCTGGGAGATACCGAATATGTCTTGAGAGAAGTTCACGAAGGCACCTGCGGAAACCATTCAGGGGCGGAATCTTTGGTTCGAAAGATAATCAGTGCCGGCTATTACTGGATCGACATGGAGAAAGATGTAAGGGACTTTGTATGAAGATGTGATGGCTGTCAAAGACACGCACCGATGATCCATCCACCTGGAGAGCAACTCCATTCGGTCTTGTCTCATGGCCGTTCATAAAATAGGGAATAGACATCGTTGGTCCCCTGTCGTGGGCACAAAACCTATTAGGTAGTGCCTAAACACGAAAGGCTACATCCACCCTAAAAAATAGCTCGGATACGTCTTAAGCTCGTAATTAGAACATAAGGCCTTTATAAGAATTCAAAACCTGCTAAAAGGTTACCCTCAGTAAAAGCATCATCTAGAATCACTTAAGCATCATGGGAAAATTGCCAGTCACATCGAGTTTTAAAGGCCTCAAGCAAATAAAGTTGCATCGAAGTCGGGCTCTGTTCAGACATATGAAAAACGGACGACTTATTACTGCATTTGATTCTATGCTAAGGCATCAAAAATATTTGCAAGAATAGAGATTATGAAAATATGCTAAAAAGTAGAGACTTGAAATTGCCAGAAAGGGAAATTTTATATATTCGGGAATGTATTTATAAAGGCCCAACAAAAACGGCCTCAAAATAAACAAAAAATATACACAAGACAAAAACTAAAAACATTCTAAGGCATTCATGCCTTATCTTCACTGGGGCCATACTCATCACCAGAACTGTTGGAGCCTTCGGAACCCCCAAAACCCTCGGAGCCTTCGGCACCTTCAGGCTCGGAAAGATTCTTCGCTTCGGCCTCAAGCTTTATTGCTTCCTCGATCTCGGTCGATAGGTCTAAGCCTCGGGCGTAAATTTCTTCGAGGGTCTCCCTTCGAGACACCCGCCTCATATTTACAGCATTGGTTTACAGGCGGGCCTCCACTACTTCGACATTGGCCTTGTATTGGGCCACCATCTCCTCAGAATCGGTAAAGGTTGTCTCCAGCTTGGACTTCATTCCCTCATGCTCTCTACCGAGGGCGTCCCGCTTCACGACAACCGAGCTCAGCTGTGCTCGTAGATCATCATTCAGCTGAGCCTACTTGTCATCTTTTTCCTTCACCACCCGAAGTTGAACCTCTACCGATGTTAGCTTTGCCTGGGCGGTTTCCTTTTCCGAAGCCAGCAGATCCATCTTACTCTTCCACCCATCGACCATGGCTTGAATCTTGTTCTTCTCCTTTCGGAGTTGGTCGACCTTGTCGATCTTCTGTTGGACCTATAAGGTTTTTTCGTTAGCCACTATGACTAGTTCCTCGTTTCTAACTTCAAAGACTTTTACCTTTCGGCCAAATCGGCATGTTCTTGCCTTAGGGCCAATGCTTCCTTCTGAGCCCTATCTAGCTCGGCCTGAGGTTCCTTAACAGTCCTATGTTGTTGCTCGCTGAGGAGATTGTACATATCCTTCTTTCGATCCTGCTCCTTGAGCTCGAGCTCGAGCTGATTGACCTCGACACGGTACCGAAGAAAGCTCTCGTGGTAAAGTACTGAGTCTTGCAAAACTATGAAGGTTGTGAGAAATATCAAACCTTAAGTAAAATACAAGAAGACGTAATGATGCCTTACCATATTCAGCGCCTGCTGCGCCTCATTGAAAAGACACGTCACGTCTACTTTGTTCATTTTTGCCTAATCCTCCTTGGTCACCAAGCATCGGAGGTAGCTGGCTACACCTATGGGAGCATATAGAACCCAGGAATCCTCCGGGACAGTAATAATAATCGATCTCTTACGACCAGGGTCCACATTTAGAGATGTAAACTGATTAATCAATTTTGGGCTCGAACTCGATCCACCAACTTCCGAAGATATATCTTTCTTTGGGACTTCCAGGTCACCCAGCTCGGGAAAATCTTCTAAAGTGGACGAGTCCACACCATTGAAGAAAGAATGAAGGGGATTGTCCGCACCATGAATCCTTTATTGGACTTCTTTTTTCCTGCTTGGGACTTCTCAAGCATGTACTTAGTATAAAAGGGCATCCCCAATATGTCTATTATACCGGGAGCTTCCTCTGGAGCGGAGTCGATATCCCAGGGGGTCTGATCGCAACAAACTCAACCTCACATAACGGTAGGAAGAGCGGGCGCTAAGATTTTTACCCGAATAGTGGTATCGGGGTCAATTTCCACAGGGAGCTTGGGATGGAGTTGAGTATTTGTTCAGACTAGGAATGCATGCTTGCTCCTAATTGTACTTCTAAAAGTTTTTTGAGGTTTTTGTTTAATAACTACAATTATCAACTACAAATTTAGGCTAATTTATGCTAAAGAGAGATGTTCTAAGTTGTGATTAATATAGAGAAAGGCACTAGGGTCGTGACATCACCTAGGTGGTTAACTAACGGGTAGAGACTACTAATAATAGATTGACATATTTGGGATCAATGTTATAATCGTTGCACAATTATACCCACTCTCACACCTCTCGGTAGAGAGAGCGATTTTGCCCAATTGACTCTCTCGAGACCAATTGGGTAGGCCAATTAGACCAAACAACTAGGGTTCAAGTAGTGTGATTACTCTCTCAAGGTTTAACCCGTTAATTGGGACTACCATTTCTCATGGGTCCACCCCAATTCCTTGTTGGGTCAATTTTGGGGTCATAGACTCTCTCTCTCAAGAAGAGTCAAGACCCACTAGGCTAGAATCAATGTTTGCAACCAACAAACCCTAATTAAACCATAAAATTAACCCAAATAACAAACACCCAATATCAATCTATAATTAAGAAGCTACACCCATTAATTACCTACACTAGGGTTGAGCCACAACCCTAGCTAATGGGTTTAGCTAGATATAATTAAAGAAGAAAATAAAGAAATAGAAGATGAAACAACCATATTAATTAATTGCTAATGTTAAACTACAATAATCTATGATGAAACTAAGCTAAAAATGCCCAAGATAAGCCAAAACATAAGTCTCACGAGTGCAGCAGCTATCAGATGTACCCAACTTAACCTAAAAATGGTAAAATATTATATTTATAGTGGGCTGGAAAAACTGGACAAAAATGCCCCTGTGGGGTTAGTGTGGACCGCACAAAGTTGGCACGCGGCCGCACTGGGTTGCTTGACCTCTGAGTCTTACTCTCTAAAGATGGTGATGCGGGCCGCATAAAGATGGAATGCGGCCGCATGAAGACTGGCGCGGACCACACAAAGTTGTTGTGCGGCCGCATGAATAGTTTGGCAGCTTCTCTGAACTTCTTGGACGCGGACCGCGTGACCATAGAGTGCGGCCGCATGGAGAGGGACGCGGGCCGCATGAAGTGGGATGCGGGCCGCATGAAGTGGGACGCGGCCGCGTGGTTTACTTCTGGAATATGACACTCTTTGAACTTTTTGGACACGACCGTATAGCAAGATTGTGCGGCCGCATGAGTGAGACGGGGGACGCATGAAGTGGGACGCGAGCCGCATGAACTTGACTTGTAGTTTCATAGTCTCTGAACTCCTATGGTGCGGCCGCATGACATGATGGTGCGGTCTGCATGAAGTTCTGAATGTCCTTACTTTAATGATCTTTGACACTTGAGCAGGTTTCACTCCAATTTGAGCCGATCTTTGACGATTTGTCACTTTATAGCTCAAACCTGCAATCAAGCACAATCTGTAAGCATTTTGGGACTATTTTGTAGCAAATTACACTCAAAGCGCAGGCAAGTATGGGTATAAAACATGTTAAAATCCTACTTATCAACTCCCCCAAACATAAACCTTTGCTTGTCCTCAAGCAAACAAAATAAGACCCACCCTTCAAAGGCAACATCCAAGCAATTTCAGCTTATCCTAAAGTAACCTCAACAAGCATCAATTGAGACTAACAATTTCCCTTAATACGAATGCATCATTAACACATTTAAACTTTGAAAACTTGTGGATCAAGTGTGACACAAGAGCATCAAGAGTTGACACATTTCATCAAAGAACTTTTCTCAATTACTTTGGCCATTATGGGACCCAAACTCACACATCCTCAACTCTCCCTAAGTGAACCTCACCTTTTAAAATATTGACACACAAACCGAGGTTGATGGATTTTCACTCATCTCTCTCAAGGAAGAGGCCACAAGTCCGGCTCTAAGTACCATATGCTTGTCCCTTATGTAAGTATCCACTAATGTAGGTTCCCTTCAACTCAAAACCATGTAAGGCTTTTGTGGAGTCATTGTGAAGGCTTTTGGGTAAGGGTAGGACATATTTTTGTTCAAGTGGGTTCAATCTTCCCTTAAGCACTTCTTTTGATTCATTTTGGCACACTTTCTTGACTTATTTGAGTATTCACTTCTTTTTCAAGGGGTTAGAGAGACACATTGTCACCCTTTCTTATGCAATTCAACGCATTTCTCCTTTTTCTACTTTTTCCACACCCTTTTCACTTTTGTTTTCTTTGAATCCCCTTTTTGACCTTATTCAATTATGTCTTTCTTTTTGTCTTTTCTTTTCTTTTTTTTTCATTACCTTTCTTTTCTTTTTGCTTTTGTACCTTTTACCACATTGTTTCCTTTCTTGTCTCCCCCCAAACTTAGATATTTGCCATCTACTCAAGGGAAGATTTGGGTGCCAAGAGAGGGTATCATTAAGAACGGGTATAGGCTTGTAGCTTTGGTTCTTGAAAGAAGAAGGTTCAAGGCTCAAAAGGGTTAACTAGGGATCATTTCATTGGTAGGTCATGGAATTGTTCAATCTTAGCATTTTGGATCAAGGAGAGCCTATAATCACTTCTCAAGCCAAATTGCAGCTAAGATTTCGCCTCAACAAACATTCGGGGCAAGTTCTAGACCATCGGCTTGGGACTTGGACTCGCAAATCGAATTCTCACCACACACACTCAAAGATTGCTAAAGATATCGAGTCGAGGGCCCACAACGACCTTAATTATGATTCAAGCGCACAATGGTCCAATACGACCACATGATGACTGTTTGGTCAACACAAGAGTCTCAAGGCCACGACTTTCACCATCCTAAGCACAACATTATGTCTTTGACCATGGGATCAAAGGCAAATGTGTTAGGCCCAAGTGAAGTTTTGCCTGAGGTACCTTTGACTGCAAAACTTGAAAAAAAAAAAAGAAAAATCAAAAACGGACTCAAACCCTTAAGAAGGTTGTCACGCTATCTCTCATTGGGAAGAGCCACCCGGTTCGCACAACACTCTACCCTTGGAAAGAACCGTGGCATTAAGAAAACCAAGGGCTTATTGCAAACGCCAACACAAAATAAAAAGGTTACGAGCCTGCTATGAAACTAAAAACGAATTTTTTTAACAAAAATAGAAAAACCGAATGAATATGTACAATAGGGGAGTAGAATATACAACGGGGGAGGGTAATGAATATGTACATAAAGTATAAAAGTAACTAGAATGAAAAGTTATGTACAGGTCAACTATCAACTAGCAACATAAGCTAAGAGTCAAATAAATATGTACAGTCATCTCAAATGTATCAACCATCAAAATACAAAATAGTAGGGTGCACCCCCACGAATAAAAGCTGGCATTGTCCCCAATGCCAACTACCAAAATAAGCATATAAACAGAAAAAGGATATAGAGTGTCTCCTCAAGCCTGATCCGTCGTCATGGGATGATCAGTGGTCCCCTGGTCCTCTGTACTGGCGGGAACCTCAAACTGGTTCCCAGCCTGCTGCTGCTCTGCTGCTGGGACAGGGGCGGGGTCATGGACCGACTGAACATCTGGTGGAGCACTGAAAGTATCCTCCTGAACCTGTGCTACCTCTATCACAACGCCCTCAGTGCTAGGAAACTTCCTCTTCTTCCTTGGGTGCCTAGGCTCCTCTTCCTGCTGTGGCTCCGGTACAACTACTGCTGGTGGAGGTACTGACTCATCAAAGAACAAGTCTAAAGGCAGCTAGTCTGCCTTTAGCTTGTCAACCTCAGCTTGGAGCTCCTTCACATCTTCCTTAGATGCCCGAGATTTTCTCATCTTCTTGTGTTCTCTAGCAAGCTCCTTTAGAGCTTTGCCCTGTGCATCAACTGCCTTTGTCAAGGAAGCCTGAGTAGCCAAAATCTTCTCCTGGTTGGCTAGGAGTGTCTTCAATGTCTACTCAATAGACTGAGAAATCTCAACGGTGGCTGGAACAGACTGGGCCGCAACTGTGGTTGACAAAGTGGACAACTTGGATGTCGAGACTGACATCCAGTTGTTCAAACTGGACAATGTCTTTGCTAACTGATGGGCCGTGAGGGGGTGGATTTGGATGTGGGAACCACTGGGCCAGTTGAAGAACTGGGACCTGCAGAGGAGGATGGGATGTCTGGAACAGTAGTGGCAACAGGAGTAGGTGGCTCAATAGAAGCCTCTACCGCAACTGGCTCCTCAGACTGGCCAGTCGAGGCAGAGGTGGATGCTTTTCCCTTCTTATCCCCCTTCGGGTTGTACGTCCCCTGAATATTAAACTATGAGAACGGGGACACCGGCCGGACTCCAACATCGAAAGGGTATTTTTTCACCTTTGCATCTTCAAAGTACATTGTTAGGGTGTTTGGGTAGGGGTAGTTTCTGTCCATATCAATGCCAATGGATGTGATCACACTGTACATAACATTCCCCACATTGATGGGGAAACCTGCCATGATGGATGCAATGAGAACCGCTCGGGCGATTGGAATGGTCTGGTTATGGGACGAAGGGTCCAACCTGTTGTTTACAAAAGTTAACCATCCTCTCGCCTCAAAATTGAGGTCCTTTCGTAGTATTTTCTTCCCCACCTGAATCCACTTCGGAACAGTACCCGGCTGAGCTAAGAACTATGCCACCTAAGGATGAGCTTCCTCTTTCAACACTAACTTCTCTCTGTACAGAGAGTCATCCTCCTCATTGAAACCCAAATATTCGTTCAACGCCTCTCTCGAGAACACTATCTTCTTATCCTGCACTTTGGTTGCAGTTGACCCTTCTTTTGTGTGGGCCACATTGCTGTAGAATTCCTTAACCATATGTTCATTTGCATCGACCAACTCATCTTTAAAGAAATCCCACCCCACTCTAGCAAGAAATTGTTCATGGACTCGGGGAAGGTAGGGTAACAAATCCCGGGTGACTACTCTTCTTTCTGGAATCTCCTTCTTCTTGGGCCACACTTCCCGGAATTTATGAAAAGCCAATTCGCTGACAAATCTATCATGCCATACAACTGGGTTTCTAGTTCTTTCAATTCCCCCAACTCTAAGTACCCCACTGTCCGGGACCTCCTCATCACTCTTGTTTTTATCTTCTGCACCCTCCCCGGATTCTGAAGCTGTGGCGGAGGTGGAGTATTTGGCACTGCCTGCTTCTGAGCCCTCAGACGACTCATGTTGTATAACAGTTGGAGCTTTAGCTGGGCCTGCAGGGGCTTTCCCCGAATCAGTTGTGACATCCTGGGAGGGGAGGTACTCACTCCCTGACTGCTCTTCATCACTCATCACCTGCTTTCTTGTTTTTAGCTTTGGTTGGGGAGTGAGTTTCTTCAATTTTGCTTTACCTCCCCAGGAAGGGTCAGCTCCTCGTCTGGGTTGTTTAGCTCCACGCCCTCGTTGTTTAACCATTTCCTGCACACAAATAATTCTAACATTGTTAGTTCAGGCAATTGCAGAGTTTAAGTATAGAACAGAAACACAGACAGAGAACAGGTGATAGCAGTGCGGACCGCACAAACAAGGCATGCGGACCGCACTGACCACTTGGGAAATGAACACCTCTCTGATTAGGAACCATGCGGACCGCATGAACAAGGGGTGCAGCTGCGTGGGGGCCAAAGCGGTCCGCACAAACTAGTCATGCGGCCGCATTGGCCATACTATTAAAAACTGGTGCCCTCTGAACCTCACCCACGCGGACTGCGCAAACATGGGATGTGGCCGTGTGGGGCATGGCGCGGACCGCACAAACTGGGCATGCGACAGCGCTGGGATAATCAACCTTTAGGTTCAAGGTTTACGCGGACTGCGTAGCAGAGTGATGTGGCCGCGTAAAAGGCATGCGGACCGCATAATTAGGGGGTGCGGCCACACTAGGCTTTAATTACAGGGGCAATTAGGGTTTTACAAAAAACTCAAGACTTTCACGTTTTAGCATCCTACTTTGTCCCTACTCATTTATAACATGCCCATAATTTCAAAGAACAACAAGAACAATATAAAACTATCCTAATTATGAGACGACGAAGAACAAAAAAAATAAAAACGAAGAAGTTATGACTAGGAGAACATGTATAAAGTTTAAATTAATATTAAGTAAAGACTAATGTGAGAGATATGTTACCAGGAAAGCGAAGAAATGCTCTTGATATTAACACTAAGAGGGGTCTCTGAATGTGAACAGTAACTTTTAGGGCTCAGGGGTTAATTTTGGCGAAAAGTTCTAATGAAGATCCTAATGGTCTATTTATAGGAAACACAGTGGGGCCCATCACTTACCGTCCCGTGCGGCCGCGTAAACACGACCGCGGGCCGCACTGGGACTTTACCATTTACCTATAGCTGCAGCGAAGGCGCGCAGACCGCATGAGACGGGCTGCGGCCACATGCGAACCACATGGGCCGCACAAAGTGGGCCGCGGCCGCGTGAACACAGTTCAGAGACTTGGCAATATTTTCTTTGGCCGGTGCAGACCGCACAAAGTGGGATTGCAGCCGCACGGTCACTGTTCAGAGACTATGCACGTTTTGCACAGTTGTTTTGCACTGGTTCAATCACAATTCCTGCAACATCTCACAAACCATTAGCTCAAAAATCCTAATCTACAACATAAATAATAAAAAATAAAAAAAGAAAAGAAAAAGACATGGGTTACCTCCCAAGAAGCGCCTGATTTAACGTCGCGACACGATGCATGTTACCATCAAAGTCACTTCAAATGAATGAGTGTCACCACGGGGGTGTCATCAAACTTTCCCAAGTAATGCTTAACACGATGCCCATTGACCCGGAAAACTTCACCATTTTTGTTTTTGAGATCAATAGCTCCAAATGGGGTTACACTAACAACTTCAAATGGACCACTCATCCTAAGTGGAGTACGGCCCACTTCATGCGTCCCAAGCACGCATCCCTGCTCGGGCATACTAAGCACGCATCCCCGCGACGTTAAATCAGGCGCTTCTTGTGGGAGGCATCCCAAGCACGCATCCCCGCTCGGGCATACTTATCGTGAAGGTACTTCATCTTATACTTGTACAAGGATGCGCTGGAGTAGGCATGAAATCTAAACTCGTCTAGCTCATTGAGTTGCTCAACTCGGAGATTCGCAGCGACATCCCATTCTAAGTTCAATTTTCTCAAGGCCCACATAGCCTTATGCTCCAATTCCACCAGAAGATGAAAAGCTTTCCCAAACACCAACCGGTACGGAGACATACCAATCAGGGTCTTGTAAGCTGTCTGATAGGCCCAAAGAGCATCATCTAGTTTCTTCGACCAATCGGTCCTATTGGCATTGACAGTTTTGGACAAAATACTCTTGATCTCTCGGTTGGAAACCTCAACTTGGCCACTCGCTCGAGGATGATAAGGAGTGGTCACCTTGTGATTTACACCATACTTGGCAAGCAATGAATCAAAAGCCCGGTTGCAAAAATGAGAACCACCATCACTAATGATAGCACGTGGAGTGCCAAACCTTGTGAAGATACTCTTTTTCAAGAACTCCACCACACTTTGAGCTTCATTGTTGGGCAAAGCGACGGCTTCGACCCATTTTGACACATAATCAACCGCTACCAAGATATAGGTATTCCCACAAGAACTCACGAACGGCCCCATAAAGTCGATACCACACACATCAAAAATGTCCACCTCTAGAATTGTGTTGAGAGGCATCTAATCCTTTTTAGAAATCCCACCGGCTCGTTGGAATTCATCACATCTCTTGACAAAATCACCGGCATCTTTAAACAAGGAGGGCCAATAGAAACCGCAACTAAGCACCTTAGAAGCCGTCCTCACCCCGCCATGATGGCCACCATAGGGAGAGGAATGACAAGCCTCCAAATACTCAATTGTTCTTCTTCCGGGACACATCGGCGAATCACACCATCAGTGCAAATCTTGAACAAATATGGCTCATCCCAATAATAATCCAAACTATTCCGCTTGAGCTTCTTCCTTTGGTTAGAAGAGAGCTCATACGGCATTATACCGGTCACAAGATAATTTGCCACATCGGCAAACCATGGCATATCATGCATAGATACCGCAAGGAGTTGTTCATCCGGGAACACATCATTGATTTCAAGGCCGTCAGAAGGCCTCCCCTCTTCTTACAAGCGGGACAAGTGGTCTGCCACTTGATTTTCACTTCCTTTTCGGTCCACAATTTCTGGCTCAAACTCTTGAAGAAGTAGCACCCATCTCATCAACCTTGCTTTTGAATCTTTCTTGGTCATCAAATACCTAAGGGCGGCATGATCGGTATGGATAATCACTTTGGCCCCCATAAGGTATGGTCGGAACTTTTCCATGGCAAACACAATAGCTAGCAACTCCTTCTCGGTGACTGTATAGTTTCTTTGAGCTTCATTCATCGTCTTGCTTGAAGTAGTACACCGGATGGAACATCTTGTTGATTCTTTGGCCCAAGACCGCCCCTACCGCAACATCACTAGCGTCACACATGAGCTCAAATGGCAAGCTCCAATTGGGTGCGGTAATGATCGGGGTTGTTGTCAACTTGTGTTTTAGAAGTTCGAAAGCTTCCATGCATTTCTCATCAAAAACAAACTTGGCCTCCTTCTCTAACAACTTGCACAACGGATTAACTACCTTAGAGAAATCTTTGATGAACCTTCGGTAGAAACCCGCGTGCCCCAAAAAGCTCCTCACCCCTTTGACAGAAGTAGGGGGAGGTAACCTTGAAATGACTTCAATCTTGGCTTTGTCAACTTCAATACCTCTCTTCGAAATCTTATGACCCAATACAATACCCTCTTCTACCATAAAATGGCATTTTTCCCAATTGAGAACTAGGTTTGTATCTTCACATAAAGACCTCCAATATATCTTCCACCGTGTCGGTGAAAATTGCCATCATACATCGTTGAAAGGTCGCTGGGGCATTACACAATCCAAACGACATCCTCGAAAATGCGAATGTGCCGTAGGGACAAGTAAAGGTCGTCTTTTCCTGATCTTTCGGGGCGATGAGAATCTGATTGTACCCCGAATACCCATCTAAAAAGCAATGAAACGACCGACCCGCAAGACGATCAAGCATTTGGTTGAGGAACGGCAACGGTAAATGATCCTTTCGAGTCACCTTGTTAAGCTTTCTATAGTCCATACAAACTCTCCATCCCGTCACCGTCCGAGTAGGAATCAACTCATTGTTAGCATTGGTTACCACAGTCATCCCGCCCTTCTTCGGTACGCATTGCACCGGAGAAGTACATGAGCTGTCAGAAATAGGATACACCACACAGGCGTCAAGCCACTTGATAACTTCCTTCTTGACCACTTCTTGCATAGCTTCGTTGAGTCTCCTTTGGTGTTCAAGTGAGGGCCTCGCATCCTCCTCCAATATGATCTTATGCATGCAAAAGGCGGGGCTTATACCCCAAATATCCGCCAATGTCCATTCGATCGCCCTCTTGCGCTTTTGTAGAACCGCCAAAGTGGCATCAACCTGCACGTTAGTCAAGAAAGACGAAAGAATAACAGGCAAAGTGAAATTAGGGCCCAAGTATTCATACCTGAGGTGAGGAGGAAGTGGTTTCAACTCCAACACCAGCGGCTCCTCAATAGATGGCTTGGTTGGGGGAGTTTTGCGATTCTCAAGATCCAAGGATAACTTCCTAGGATCATAAGAATACGAGCCCATACCATGCAAAGCGTTTACATATTCAACTCTCCCAGCATCATCATCAACATCCATGTTCAAGAGCACGACTTCAAGTAAGTCCTCAACATTCACCATTGCGCTTGTGTCATCCACTATCACCGCCGTGACAATGTCAACAAACGAGCACACCTCGGTGCTATTCGGTTGCCTCATAGATTTGCACACATGGAACACCACCTTTTCATCACCAACTCGGAAGGTCAACTCTCCCGCCTCGACATCTACCAAAGCCTTCCCAGTAGCTAGGAAAGGTTTTCCAAGGATAATTGGCACCTCAAAATCCACCTCACAATCCAAAATAACGAAATCAGCCGGCAATATGAACTTATCAACATGAACAAGGACATCATCAATAATCCCCAAAGGCCGCTTCATTGACTGGTCCGCCATTTGAAGCCTCATAGAAGTTGGACGAGGTTGTCCGATTCCCAAGGCCTTGAAGACCGAATATGGCATTAAATTGATACTTGCTCCCAAGTCACAAAGGGCTTTTGCAAAGTCAGCACTTCCAATGGTACATGGGATAGTGAATGCACTGGGGTCCTCAAGTTTCGGAGCCATAGCATGCACAATTGCGCTCACTTGATGGGTCATCTTGATTGTCTCACACTCCATTGATCTCTTTTTTGTAACCAACTCTTTCATTAACTTTGCGTACCCCGGCATTTGCTCGAGTGCCTCCACCAAAGGCACGTTGATAGTCAAACTCTTCATCATCTCAATGAATTTCTTAAATTGGTTGTCACCCTTTTGCTTGGCCAACCGTTGAGGATAGGGCGGAGGAGGTCGAGGTAAAGGTGCTTGGGCTTTGGGCACCACCGGCTTAAGCATATCAATCACGTGTTCCCTAGACGGGTTCACGGCCTCTTGTGTTTCCTCCTCAACCTCATGAACATCAATCCGCACATCATCTCTCATACTTGGTTCAACTACATCTTCAACCACCAAAGGCATTTCATTATCTCGTAACTCATCTTCATCCACCATAACTTGGTTTCCTCTTAAGGCATGCACATCACCACCTCTTCCACTTCGCGTTGTCACCGCCATCACATGATTATTGTGCCCACCCTTAGGGTTTACTACCGTATCACTTGGTAGAGCACCTTTTGGGCGAGTATTTAAAAACTAAGAGATTTGGCCTAATTGCACTTCCAAGTTCCAGATAGATGTGTTATGCGAAGCTAATTGGGCCTCGGAATCTTGGTTCTTTTTCATCATTTGCTCGAACATGCTTTCAATTCTCCCCATCTCGCTTCCGGACGAACTCGGACCTTGAGAAGGAAATGGGGGTGGATTGTTCGGTTGTTGGTACATGGGGGACCTTTGAAAACCTTGCCCCCGGTTGCCTTAGTTCCCGCTGTTGTTCCACCCTCCTTGATTGTTGTTGTTGCCCCAATTATTGTTACTACCATGCCAATTTCCTTGGTTTCCTTGATTACCCCAATTGTTGTTTTGGTTGTTGTTATTCCAATTACCTCCGCCTTGTTGTTGATTGCCCCAATTACCTTGAAGACGCCATTGTTGATTTGAAGAGTTACCTCTATTCCCTTGATAGTTATTGACATATTGGACTTCTTCGCTTTGATCATCATAGAACTCATTTGAATAACCACCACCATCATTGTTGTTGTCATATTTTTCACAATTACCTTGAGGTTGTTGTCCTCTTTACCTCCTTTTCAACATAGAAACACCTTCCATTGCGTTGACTTGGCGCGGGTTTTGGACTTGTTGCAATTGCGCCTTTGCCAATTGATTCATAGTTGTTGTAAGCTCGGCGATAGCTTGGCCATGATCGTGCAATTCCTTGTGCAAGTGGATGACCGTGGGGTCACATTGGGGCACGTTTTCTTGGCTTTGCCATGCCGAAGAGGTGTCGGCCATTTCATCCAAAACATCACATGCCTCTTGGTCAGAAAGTTACATAAAGTTCCCTCCGGCCAATTGGTTCACGATGCATTGATTTGTGGTGTTGATGCCCCGATAAAAGGTTTGTTGAATCATAGCCTCGATTATCGTTATTAGGGCACTCTTTCACCATTGTTCTATATCTTTCTCATATCTCATGCAAAGGTTCCGTCGGCTCTTGCTTGAAAGCTAGAATTTCATCCTGAAGAGCTGCCACATGACTTGGAGAGAAGAACTTGGCAATAAATTTGTCCGCCAATTCATCCCATGTTGTAATAGAATGATTGGGGAGCCTTTCTAACCAATCCAATGCTTTACCCCGAAGAGAAAATGGGAAAAGCCTCAATCTCAGCGCATCCTCGGACACGTTTGTCTGCTTGCTACCCCAACATGTATCCACGAACCCCTTCAAGTGCTTGTAGGCAGTTTGATCATAGGCACCCGTGAAATAACCTCTCTGCTCGAGCAAGGTCAGTATAACATTTGTGATTTGAAAGTTCCCCGCCCGGATTCGGGGAGGAACAATAGCACTGGCGTATCCTTGATTTGGTAAAACTCTGGGAGCCACTGTCGGTGGTGCCGGGGGAGGGTCTGGAATATTGTTGTTCTCATTTGCATTTATATTGATATGTCGGCCCCTCCGTGGAACTTGAGGTAAGACCTCATCTTGTTCTAGATCCTCTACCTCCCCCCCCCGCTATCACATTGCCGAGAGGGTCATTTGCACTAAGAGCCATTATACCTGATTGATCGGCACAAACAAAATTAGTAATCAAGAAGGAAAGAGAAGCAAAACACAAAACTAGCTATACAAATAGTCAACACCGTAAGCTCCCCGGCAACAGCACCAAAAAGTGATCGCAGTAAACTCAACCTCACACAATGGTAGGAAGAGCGGGCGCTAAGACTTTTACCCGAATAGTGGTATCGGGGTCAATTTCCACAGGAAGCTTGGGATGGAGTTGCGTATTTGTTCAGACTAGGAATGCGTGCTTTCTCCTAATTGTACTTCTAAAAGTTTTTTGGGGTTTTTGTTTAATAACTACAATTATCAACTACAAATTTAGGTTAATTTATGCTAAAGAGAGATGTTCTAAGTTGTGATTAATATAGAGAAAGGCACTAGGGTCGTGGCGTCACCTAGGTGGTTAACTAACGGGTAGAGACTACTAATAATAGATTGACATATTTGGGATCAATGTTATAATCGTTGCACAATTATACCCATTCTCACACCTCTCGGTAGAGAGAGCGATTGTGCCCAATTGACTCTCTCGAGACCAATTGGGTAGGCCAATTAGACCAAGCAAGTAGGGTTCAAGTAGGGTGATTACTCTCTCGAGGTTTAACCCATTAATTGGGACTACCATTTCTCATGGGTCCACCCCAATTCCTTGTTGGGTCAATTTTGGGGTCATAGACTCTCTTTCTCAAGAAGAGTCAAGAACCACTAAGCTAGAATCAATGTTTGCAACCAACAATCCTTAATTAAACCATAAAATTAACCCAAATAACAAACACCCAATATCAATCTATCATTAAGAAGCTACACCCATTAATTACCCACACTAGGGTTGAGCCACAACCCTAGCTAATGGGTTTAGCTAGACATAATTAAAGAAAAAAATGAAGAAATAGAAGATGAAACAACCATATTAATTAATTGCTAATGTTAAACTACAATAATCTATGATGAAACTAAGCTAAAAATGCCCAATATAGGCCAAAACATAAGTCTCACGAGTGCAACAGCTATCAGATGTACCCAACTTAACCTAAAAATGGTAAAATATTCTATTTATAGTGGGCTGGAAAAACTGGACAAAAATGCCCCTGCGGGGTTAGTGCAGACCACACAAAGTTGGCACGCGGCCGCACTGGGTTGCTTGACCTCTGAATCTTACTCTCTGAAGATGGTGATGCGGATCGCACGAATGCGGCCGCATGAAGACTGGCGCGGACAGCACAAAGTTGTTGTGCGGCCGCATGAATAGTTTGGCAGCTTCTCTGAACTTCTTGGACGCGGACCGCATGACCATAGAGTGCGGCCACATGGAGAGGGACGCGGGCTGCATGAAGTGGGACACGGGCCGCATGAAGTGGGATGCGGCCGCGTGGTTTGCTTCTAGAATATGACACTCTCTGAACTTTTTGGACGCGACCGCATAGCAAGGTTGTGCGGCCGCATGAGTGGGACGCGGGCCGCATGAAGTGGGATGCGGCTGCGTGGTTTTCTTCTGGAATATTCCACTCTCTGAACTTTTTGGACGCGACCGCATAGCAAGATTGTGCGACCGGATGAGTGAGACGCGGGCCGTATGAAGTGGGACGCGGGCCGCATGAACTTGACTTGTAGTTTCATAGTCTCTGAACTCCTATGGTGCGGCCGCATGACATGATGGTGCGGTCCACATGAAGTTCTGAATGTCCTTACTTTAATGATCTTTGACACTTGAGCAGGTTTCACTCCGATTTGAGCCGATCTTTTACAATTTGTCACTTTATAGCTCAAACCTGCAATCAAGCGCAATCTGTAAGCATTTTGGGACTATTTTGTAGCAAATTACACTCAAAGCGCAGGCAAGTATGAGTATAAAATATGTTAAAATCCTACTTATCATGGTCCCACCCCCCGTCGCTGGCCTCATAAATGTCACGACCCAAACCGATGGGCCGCGACGGGTGCCTGAGTCCTACCTGTCAAACACCCCTAAGTATACGTCTAGGATATGAACTTGCATAACATCTTCTGAATTACGAAGATAACATACATGGAGGAAACCTGCCAACAAGGCATATGTACATATATCTGCAGAATATAGAGGGCGAGCCAGCAAGGCTGCTATAGACAACTATACATCCAATAACTGAAAGCCGACAAGGCCACATATATCCCAACTAGACATATTGTCTACAGACCTCTAACAGAAACATAATTGTACAAAGACGGGACTGAGCCACATCATACCCATATACATATATATACAAAAATGTATCGTACCAACATCAAAAGCATCTCCGGATCAAATGGAGCACGCCAACTCTCACTGATTAGGGATCCTAAGAAGAGGGACCGTCAGCTTGCCTACCTGCACATGCGGGCATGAAACGCAGGCCCCGTGGAATAAGGCGTCAGTACAAAAAATGTACTGAGTATGTAAGGCATGAAAATAAGTACGTAAAAGACATAGATGAAACATGGAATACAAAAATACCTTTAAATCTGAATAACTCTATAAATTTTGAAACGTTTATAATATCATGCACATGCGTATAAATGTTGTGTCATGCATAGGTATATGTGTACATAATATCATCAAGCCACTGAGGGTATCTTATCATATCGTCTCGGCCACTGTGGGCAACATCATTAACATATACCAGCTGATCAGGTGGTGGTGTGTATATAACGCCATAACCTCTTCCCACATCCCATATACATATACATACATATATACGCGTATATAACGTCGTTTGAATCATATTTAAGCCATTGTGGACAACATCATCATCATATACCAGCTGATCAGGTAGTGGTGCGCGTATAACGCCGTAACCTTTTCCCATATCCCATATACATATATTTACATATATACGCGTATATAACGCCATCTGGTCATGGGTCAATGCACATGTATAAATGAGTGAAATGCATGAAAAATACATAATAATCTCGATACTCCTTCCGGATAAACTTTTCCACTGCGTATTATTCTAAGACCCATGAATAGAAGATAATAATAATTCTCATGGGGAATCAAGAATATAGACACCCGAACTATTTCGATGAATAGAGTAATTTATAGAAACTGTGTATTTGCTCGCTTCTTTAGTATAATTTGGACCATGCCAAAAGAAAGAAGGGATGACCTTAACATACCTGGAGTAGGGAAAACTCCGTATAATATTCTTGGAGAAGATTTCACCGTACTCCAATAGAACCGCACAACTTTACGTTGCTACGATTCTAACAATTCTCGTTGGAATTGTTTTGATGCAAGAATTTTCGTTGGAAATTTTGCTGGATGGAGGTTGAGTCGTAAGTGTTCATAGAATTAAATTCTTGTTTGAGCGTAAGTGATCTTTGAACTAAATTCGATCTTTGAACTAAATTCTTAGTTTGACAGTATCTTGTTTGACATAAAACCAATTGTTGAATAGAATCAATTCTTGAATAGAATTAAAGAACTAAATTTTGGTAATGTTAGAAAAATAGATTTTTTGAATCTTACACTTGTAACTGCCTTATTATCATTAAATGGCCACTAAGCCACCATGACTTAAGAGTCATAGGCCACATTAGTGGCTTGTTGCCACGTTGATTAGGGATAATTATTAAGTTTTTATACATTTATTAGTTAATCGAGTAATATCTCGTTACCCGGTAGTTATCCAATTACATGCATAATTTAAAAATTACCACAAATTACTTAAAATTCTATTTATTTTTGTAAAATACTTCATATATACTTTATATATTATACTATCGTAGTCATATGGTACCTTACATGGTACTAGTTCATAATTATTGAGTATTATCGCTTGACCAGTATTTTATTCCAAATTAACCACTTTCAACGAAACTCGTTTCCTTTAGTCCGTGTACCTCTTTATCCTTCATAACACTTATTTATCGCTTGTTATAAATAGCGTAAGTACGTTAACATCAAGATAATCTCATCCCTGAGTCTACGTCGGTTAACTGAAAACGAATTTTAACGTACGAAAATGCGAGATGTAACATCCTTCCCCCCCTTGTCGTCTCTGTAACAACACAACTACCAACTCTCCCTGTAGAAGCTTAATAACCCAATGAAACACGGGATCATAATTATGAATAATGACAATGGCCTTACATGACCAACGGCAATAACCAACCAAGAATTTATACACGTACCTTTTATTATGATGTTTTAGTCGGACCCTTTTCTGGAGGAGGAAATAAGTAGGGATATCTAGACTTCATGTTTTCATCGTCCTCCCAAGTCATCCTCTACATCGTTGTTTCTCCAAAGTACTTTCACGGAGGCTACCTCCTTATTCCGCGGCTTGCGGACTTATCGGTCTAGAATGACAACCGGAACTTCCTCGTATGATAAGTCTTATGCAATCTGTACATCATTCATGGGCACCACTTGGGTAAGATCGCCAATGCACTTTCGTAACATAGATACGTGAAAAAACGGATAAATAGACTCCAATTCCGATGAAATTCTAACTCATAAGCTACTTGGCCCACTCTCCGAATGATCCTATAAGGCCCAATATACCGTGGGCTAAGTTTGCTTTTCTTGACAAATCTCATCACACCCTTCATAGGTGACACCTATAAGAATACCCAGTCATCAACCTCGAACTCTAAATCTCGTCGTCGTACGTCGGAATATGACTTCTGACGACTCTGAGCTGTCAATAGTCGATCTTGAATCAACTTTACTTTCTCTATGGCCTGCTGAACCTGGTCTAGCCCATGCAATCCAGATTCTCCAACGTCGAACCACCCTATAGGCGACCTACACTTTCATCCGTAAAGAGCTTCGTATGGAGCCATCTGAATGCTGGAATAATAGCTATTATTATACGCGAACTCAATAAGCGGCAGATGATCATCCCAACTACCTTTGATGTCTAGTACACAAGCTCGTAACATATCCTCCAGTGCTTGAATAGTACGCTCAGCATGTCCGTCTGTCTAGGGATGAAATGATGTACTAAGACTTACTTGAGTCCCCAATCCCTTTTGGAAGGACCTCTAGAAGTTAGCTGTAAATTATGCTCTTCAATCTGAGATAATAGATACAGGGACACCATGCAGTCATACTATTTCCTTAATATAAAGTCTTGCATAATCCTCTGAGGAATATGTAGTTCTAACGGGCAAAAAATAGGCTGACTTTGTAAGCCTATCAACAATCACCCATATCGAATCGAACTTACAATAGGTACGAGGTAAGCCTACAATGAAGTCCATATTGATTACTACCCATTTCCAAGTCGAAATATCCATAGCCTGCAATAATCCACCGGGTTTCTAATGCTCAGTTTTAACCTGTTGATAGTTAGGACACTGAGCAACAAACTCTGCTCTATCCTTTTTCATTCCGTCCCACCAATACACTTCCCTGATATCATGATACATCTTTGTTGTTCTTGGATGGATAGAATAACGAGAATAATGAGTTTCTCCCATAACCTGCGCGTCGACGCAGCCCTGCAACATTAGGTACACATAATCGCCCTTGATATCTGAGGACCCCATCTCATGTAATTTCAAACGGCATCTTCTCCTTCTGAAGGGTGGTATCCCTATAATGAAATAACACAGGATCCTCGTACTGGCGTTCCTTTACTTCAGTTACAAAAGAGGATGTTGCCGTATCCTGAAGAGCAATTCCAATGTCACCTAAGTCCAGTAACCGAACTCCAAGACTAGCTAGCTGATGAACCTCATGTGCTATTCCCCTCTTTTCTGGCTGTAAATACGACAGGCTACCCATAGATCTATGGATAAGGGCGTCGGCTACTACGTTTGCCCGGATGGTATAAAATATCAATGTCATAGTCTTTAAGTAGCTCCAACCATCTCCTTTGGCGAAGATTCAATTCCTTTTGCTTGAAAATATACTGAAGGCTCTTATGATCTGTATAGATATCAACATGAACGCCATACAAGTAGTGCCTCCACATCTTTAGTACATGAATCACCGCGGCTAACTCTAAATCATGGGTCAGGTAGTTCTTCTCGTGCTTTCTTAGTTATCTAGAAGCATGAGCCACAACCTTACCATACAACCCAATCCAATGCCTGAAGCATTATAGTAGATAACGTAACCATCGGTCCCTTCTGAAAGTGTTAGAACCGGTGCTAAAGTTAATCTTTCCTTCAATGCCCGGAAACTCCGTTCGTAAGGATTGGTCCATTGAAACTTAGTTCCCTTCTAGGTTAACTTACATGGGTATCCTAATCTTTTACAATTTAGGAAATTCCCTCTTCGGAGGCCCAAACTTCATCCTTTATCCATCACAACTACACCCTTACCCCACTATTAGGGCAGCATTTCATCTACTTTAAACATTACCAGTCTTAGACTCCTTTGAGTTCGTTCGGGCTATACTGAGCCTTCTATAACTTAGAGAAACCAGCAGCTCTCTTATGAACTTATTTCCAAGGACTTATCCATTCTTGTTACCTTTTCACTCATCTTTTCTTATCCTTCCTCTTGTCTTCCTAAAACCTTATCGCTCTACCATACTTTAGTTCGTGACTTACACACACTTATTTATACTTATTCGCAACCTTTATTCAACCTGCTTGCACCATAGATTTTCTTATGTTATTCTGGAATATCAAGCAAGACACCACATACCACTTTGGTCAAATCTGCTTAGAAGAGAAGAAAATTTCGTTACAAGTTTCTTGTAATAAGCTGCCAAAAGAAGCTAAGAACCTTCATCGGTGTTGTGGGTCTAGGCAAAGTCTTCACTGCCTCAGTCTCTTGTATATCCACTCGGATGTCTTTACCCGAAATAATATGCCTAAGAAAAGCTACAGAGTTCAACCAGAGTTCATACTTAGAAAATTTTGCATACAACTTCCCTTTTTGTAGAACTCTGAGCACAGTACGCAGATGATCTGCATGCTCAGCCTCTGAACGAGAATATACTAATACATTGTCAATAAATACAATTATGAACAAATCTTAAAAAGGGCTTGAACACATGGTTCATCGAATCCATGAAAATTGCTGGGGAATTGATCAAACTGAATGATATAACATGAAACTCAAAGTGCCCGTGTCTGGTTCTGAATGATGTCTTCGGAATATCTTCATCCTTAACCCTTACCTGATGGTACCCGGACCTCAAGTCTGTCTTTGAAAAACATTTGGTACCTTGCAACTGATCAAATAAGTCGTCAATCCTCGAGAGCGGGTATTTATTCTTGAACGTCACCTTATTCAACTGTCTATAATCAATACACATTCGTAAGGAACCATCTTTCTTTCTTACAAACAAAACAGATGCTCCCCAAGGCGATGTACTAGGTCTGATAAAGCCTTTTTCAAGTAAATCCTTTAATTGTTCTTTCAACTCTTTCAACTTTGCAGGGGCCATTCTATAGGGAGAATAGATATTGGATGAGTATCTGGTAGTAGGTCGATGTCAAACTCAATTTCTCGCTCTGGCAGAAAACTCGGAAGTTCATAGGGAGAAACATCGGGAAAATTATAACCACTGGGATGGACCGAATGGTTGGTGACTCTACTTTCATATCCTGAACCCGAACTAAGTGATAAATACAGCCCTATCTAATCATCTTTCTTTCCTTGAGATAAGAAATAAATCTGCGTTTCAGTGATGCCGTATTACCTTCCCACTCCAAAACAGGCTCCCCTGGAAATTGAAATCGGACTATATTTTATCTACACTTGATGTTAGCATAACAAAAGGCCAAACAATCCATACCCATTATAATATCAAGTTCTACCCAACCGAACACCACGTACCTTATCTTTGTTTTTTTATCAAATCTATCACAAGCCATTTCGGGCCAGATCCATATATATCGGTAACAATATTAAAACCTAACTTGCATAACTAATTTACAAAAAGGTTTATATACATAGGGGTCGACTAGACCGCAGACATGTCATACCCAAAACTATATACAGTATAATGTCTGCAAAACCTTTAAGTAGGCATAACTATAATATATACAAGTCGGGATGGGGCTCCCTACATCCTCATAAAACGACCTAACACATCTAGAACCCTGACTTGGTAATACTCCAATAAGAGGTGGAACTCACCAACCAAAAATTAACACTTGGAGGAAGTCTATAGTAGAGGGTCCTTGCCTTGTCCTATATAAGAACCTCAATCAGACATACTTCGAAGTAGAATCTTCATGTCCTTATCAGTTAGCTTCCTCCTCTTGGCCCGACTACTATCTTCTTCCTCTGTGTATCCCATAACATACACCGACGAACCTTGATTAACAAACTCCCAAGACTGTGGACTATCCGGAATCTCAGAAGAGCTGGTGTCCGCAAATACCTTGACATAGTTTTGAGCCTGAGGGAATCCCGGCTGTCCCAATCCATGCACTACTCCCCTTATACCCTGATCAACGGGTTGTGAAACTAAGGGCCTTGGTGAGGTCGGAACGCCTCTCACCCAATCTACTGCCGGAGTGGTCGAAACAACTCGAACGGATGACTCATATGGATCCTAGTCAATTGAACACATGATCTTTGATGGGTTTGAATCCATAGTATAACTTATCTCTCTTTCTAACAACTTCGTAGCCTTCTAACCCATGCTAGCGGCTGTAGTCTTCGGAGGCATCGCTAAAAATGCAACACATTGTTATGAACATAAATGCTTATATCGCACGATCTAAGATAAGAAGAGAGGATAAAATCCTATATGTCCTATAGCCTCCTATCTATAAGTGTGGTGCACGACACACCTATAAATAAAACTCTACTAGACACGGTCTGTAGACAACCCTAGGATAGAACTGCTCTGATACCACTTTTGTTGCTGCCCATCGGTTTGGGTCGTGACAATAAATCTCCCCTCAACTGCCACATTCTCCTCGGGAGGGGTCAATACATGGGTGATAAAGATCTTGTCTTCTTCCGACTCATCCCTGACATGGAGAAGCGAGTCAGAATCTGGTACCCTAGAGTTGATTCTTTTCTTGGGCTTGCGAGCCACACTCTTGTTTGGCTTCACCTTGGGACTCGGTGTTACACCCCATGTTTCCATACGTGAAATTACGCCATATGTAAATTGATGTAAGCTCAAAATGGGATGAAATTCTTCTACAAGGCTAAAGAAGGTTTATCAAAGTATTATGTAAGTTAGGATGAACGAGACTTTTTAATCATATTTAAATAAGTTTAAAGTCATGATATGGATATATATAATGTTTGGATATGAAACATAAAGTTTGGGAAAAATCAGATTTAAATTGTGAAAAAATCGACTAAGGATTTTCCTTGTAATGAAGCGTATTGAGCAATACATTTCATGTGTTATATGAGGTCTTTTCAGGACATATTATATACCAAAATTAAGGTCTTGGAACCTAGTTTCCAATGGTCCAACCCATTTATTATTACGACATCGAGGCAAAGAAATATGTATTTTTAAAGTAGGATTGCCAAGTCACGTTGCCGCACTTCGGAGAAACTAACAGGTTTATAGGCCAAGTTGCGACGCAATTTTCTCTCAATATTTTGAGAATTACATGGAGATATGGAATTAAAGACCTATGTATCTAGTTTCTATTGCTGAAAACCGTTTATCAATACAATATCGGAGTAAAGAGATACAAGTGTCCAAAATTGCACCGCTCAAGCTGCCAAGCAGGCAGCTTACCCTCCTGCTTGGAGAATTGAGGCGGTGGGCTTATAAGTTGTCTTTACCCATTACATTTCGTCAATATCCAGAGATTTCAAACACCAAAACTCTCTCAATCTCTCCAAGAACTGGTCCAAGATCTCAAGAACCAAACTCAAGAGAAATCAACACAAATCATCATCAAATATGTTAAAGACTACAAGAGAATACTTCTATGATGTTGTGGTGTGATTGTGAGCTATGTTTAGATAGGGTTTTGAGTTGTAACATCTGTACAAGGTATGTAAACATCTTCTTGATTGTGCCTAAGGATAATCTTGTGTTGGTTGTGTTGTTTGAGTGAAAAACCATACGATAGCACTTGAAAGAACATGAGATATAGTTGTCTTTTTGGTTGGACTGTTTTGTAGCTAAATATATGATTTGTGGTGGCTGAAAATTATGAGAAATAATTTGATAATATTGTGGCTGTTGTTGTTAAGCTTTTGTAGGTGTTAATTAAGTTGATTGAAGAAGAAACAATGAAAAATAAGTGATTGACGATAAAAATTAAGGTGCTAGATGTATGAGGCTGTTTTAGAAGACATTTTGTGGATGTTTTAAACTAGAAATAATATGGTACATATAAGTATGATGTTATGAAGGTTGTAAACTAATTTATTGAATAAGAGTTGGATTTAATTTATATTTTTTTATGAGTAAAAACGAGCTTGCCGCTCAATATGATTGTTAAGATAATCGGAGAAACTCATATTGGATTATCTTGTTGTTGCTATTGTTGGTTATGTTGTTAATGTTGGGCTGTTGATGACCCTTAGTAGTCCTTGGGATGTATTGAAAAATAGGGGAGTTGCTACCCGATTTTCCTTAAGTCATACGACTAGCCAAATATGATGGTACGACATTATATGTTAACAACAATATCATTCCATTTATTGTAGATGCAAGAAGTTGTGTTGAGGTTGGTTGAGTAATAAGGAAGAGATCATACAGGTATGTTAAGGCTATCCCTTCTTTCCTTTTGGCATGATCCATATGATACAAATGAAACGAGCAAATGCACAACTTCCATAAATGACTCTATTCATAGAAATGCTAGAGATGCTTATGTTCTTGATTCCCCACATATCCTATTATTCTATCATCTGTTCATGGGTCTCAGAAAATACGTAAGTTGATAAAGTTTGTTTTATGATATTAATCAGAGATATAATGGTCTTATGATGTACCGAAAGATTTTATTGACGTACTTCTCATGCATTGCATTCATTTATGCATGTACATTGACACATGACCAGACGACGTTATATACGCATAAATATGTATATGGGATATAGGAAAAGGTTACGGCATTATATATGCACCACCACTTGATCAACTGGTATATGTTGATGATTTGCCCATAATGGCCGAGATAATATGATGGGATGCCCTTAGAGGCTTGACGATGTTATGAACACATGTACCTATGCACGACATGACATACATACACATATGCATGACACTATGAGTATTTGATTATTTACAGAGTTATTCAGAATTACATGTCGAGTCTTTCACTCCATGTTTCTCTCATGTCTATTATTTACTGATTTTCATTCCTTAGATACTCAGTACATTATTTGTACCGACGTCCCTTTTGCCTGAAGACGCTGCGTTTCTTGCCCGCAGGTTTTGATAGACAGGTCGAGAGTCCTCCAAGTAGACTATTAGCTCAGTAGAAGATATTGATGCACTCCATTGCTCCGGGGTTGCTTTGGTTAGTATGATTAGGACATGTATTGATTAGTATGACGGGGCCCTATCCCGACCTTTATGACATTTATGTACTCCTAGAGGCTTGTAGACATATGTCGTGTATGTGAAAGATTGCATGTCCTTGTCGGCCTATGTTTAGTGTACAAGTGATAATCTTGGTCTTATAGGCCAGTATGTCGAATATATAAGTTTTTATTCCCTCATGTTTACTTTGGTTGTATCATGACATGCCTTCTGGCCCACCTATCTATGATGATGTAATAAGAAAGATACGTTACGGTGGTACTCGATTGAGTAGGCACCAGGTGCCCGTCGTGGCCCCTCCGATTTGGATCGTGACACCCGGGGAGCCCAAAGTTTTTCTTTTCCTCTTCTTCTTTTCCCCCGCGGCAGCCCTGGGCTATCTCATAACGGAGGGATCAAACGACAAGAATACGTCCTCGTCCCCTTCCAAAGGCCTAAGCTCAGTGGTCTTAGGCAAACCTATAAAAGAAAGAAGAAAGGTTGGTATGATGTGAGTTAATAACACAGTAATAACTATTCCAAGGAGAACCTTATCATGAGAACGGGCCTCCCATTGGTCCTTCGTAAGCTTGCGCAATGAGCGCTCGAAATATGACATATGTTTGCAGATACCTTCGATCCACTCTTTTAGCCGGGGAACAATATTTGGAACCCGGGCAACAACTGCACAACCACAAATACAAAAGGTAATGAAGAAAAATTAACACTTAAGGAAAGGTTGCACTTACAAGATGCGTTCCACTTCTTGGAGTATGGCATGAACTTAGGAGGGATCAAGTCTTAAGTCTTCACCCGAACAAAGTGCCATTGCCTGTCTCGGTCTCGATCCTCGTCAATACTCGAGAAAGGGGCCTTGCTTGCCTGACGAGTGAGCTTGATTAGTCCCACTTGGACAATTCAGGGACTGTATAGACGGATTAGGTGGTCGATGTGAACCGACAAGACTCGGTGTTATTCATAAAATAACGGAGGAGAATCACGATCCTACATAGAGACGGGTGGATTTGCCAGAGACACGCCTCGTATCTCTTGCAAAAATCCAAAATAACTAGGTCTACCAGGCCTAGTGTGAAGGGATAAGTGTAAATACTTAAATACCCCTTCACATAGGTAGTAATAGCATCCTTGGGCCCGGGGGCCACTATATCCTTGCCTTCCTATTTACAGTCCTCGGACCACGGGAAGGACGTCTTCGGTAAAGGAGCATATATACCTCGATACTCCTTCACCCCGGTCCTGTTTGAATGAGGGTTTCTCGACCTTGAAGTTGTCCGCAATTGAATACCCCCCCCCCCCGGAATAAACATTTTCAAGGGGTCTCAGGGGCCGGTTCGGTGGCGGCCACTTCGGGAGCAGCCGTCTCGAGGTCAAATATTTGGAGAGTGACCACCTCAGTACCCCCGACGGTTGGGAAGATAAAGTGACAGCCTGCTGAAGAACTGATTTGGATGTTTTGGCCATTACTATCTCAGAAAGTTTGAAGATTTAAAGAAAAAGTATGGAGATTTGAAGGAGCAAGTTTAAAGGGTGAAGAAAAAAGCATGTAGACTTGAAGAAAATCTGGGAAGGAACCCAAGAACAATTTTGAAGATCAAAAGGGGGAAAATATGAAAGTTTGAAAGAAGTTGATAATAGCTAGGAAATTCGAAGGTAGAAGCTTGATGGGGAAGTGAAAAAGAAAGAAAGTAGAAGATAGAAGCTTTTATAGGGGAAGTACGCGACGCTTCGCATTCGAAGACAACCAGCCGACGGTAACGTGTCCGAAGTCAGAACGCCACGATTGATGGGACGTTCAGACTACTTCATTATTTCGGTCGTGGCGTATGAAGGAAGGAACTAGGATTAATCTATTGTTTCTAATCATTTCGGTAAACCTACTCTCTGAAAAACAAGGGGACTATCTGTATACGGGTAAAACTGGGGCTAGCAAGCACCCGGATTTCCCGGTGGAGGAAACAAAGCAATGGCTTAACTACTCGGAATCGAGATCGAAGCCAGAAACCTCTAGCGCTAAAGCCAAGACGAAGCACTTACCACCGGGGCCATCGAGATAATGTCCCCGAATCCGGTTCGGTCTCCAAGACCTCGGAAGGCACAATCAAATAGTTGCACATAACTAATGATGGGTCGTGATATCCATGCCCAACCGGATATCACGACGTAGATCTCGGCCCGTATCAGCAGCTGAATAGTGATTAACGAAAAAGAATATTTTTTTCCTTTCTTAGAGTTTTACTTAGGGTAAAATTCCCATACTATATAAAGGGAAAGTTGATTGTTCAATAGGAACATTGTAACGCGCATATCAAGGCAATATAAATTGTGTTCCCTCTATTTCTAAACTATTCAAAAGTTCTATTCTTGTTCATACCTTTTCATATATATACTAGATAAGGTGACGCCTGTGCTGTCAGCATAGGCCCAACGGTGTAACTTAGATGTTTGTGCTCATGTGAACAAAATCAAATTTAAATCTCTAGCAATTTAGAGGAAAAAATGTCAAGAATCTAGTAGCTCTTTTACAATAACTTCAAAATTATGGTCATATTGAAAAATGGATAGCAAAAGACACAAAGGAAAAGAAAACATAACTAATATAACCCAATGATAGACAGAAGAAAACATAACTAATATAACCCAATGATAGCCAATTCAACTATAAGAATGAAAAACATCTAAATCCAGAGTCTAGATCCAGGTGACCAATAAATAGTATACATCAACTGATTCTGCAGATAGTTTTCCTAGTATTCTCTCCCTCCTTTCAGAAGGCAACTTTACTGTTGTTTTGACGAAGACACAACAACATGCACATCTATTGCACTTCAAGATGTATTTCTTTCACATCTCCAATATACAACCTTCAAAAAAGTTGCTAATACAAGAAGATGTCAACCCTGATATATTTCAACTCATGAAAATATTTTATAAATATTTTTATTCATATAACACAGGTGTAAAATCCTGCAAGGGAACACTCACTAGTAGAAGATAAGTTGAGAGATTTAACTTTTAGAACACGCGTTAGAGTAGAAGAAAGAATCAGTTTCATAATAAATGGCATTCTTGAAGAATAAAATAACTTACTGAAATAATTCACAGAGACTTTCTTTATTTGGAGAATTCAATGCTATAATAACACAACCAAATAGTCACTTCAATAGGCCGGAATATTTATGAATAGCTATAAAAGCTTTAATGCTACTTAGGATGAAAGATATGAAAAAGATTTAGGACAATGCACAACTTCTAGCCAATGTTGCAAAGCAAGTTTTTGAGCCTTCCCATTCTTTGCCAGTCCCCTTACATCCTTCGCTCATCATATACGTGCTCCAACCACCAAAAGACATCAATTTCTGGTTTCTTGACATTGAAAAATGCTACTGAACTCCTTTTGAAAGTTGCAAAATCTAAAGCCTTCCACCTGCATATATCAGTGAACCACTTTAATAAACAACATAATCGAGACACTAATTAAAGATTCAATTCTCAAACAGTAAGACCATAAGCAATAACTTTTCAACCACAATAGCATAATCTATAAGGTTTATTTTGATCCTCTAAACTTGATAGAAACAATATTGAATCAAAGCATCTAACATCATATCGCTTGCATAAGAAAATATAGATATTTTTCCTGGTTTTTCTATAAAAAGTAAAAACTTTAAATGGACCAAAATGAGGATTTTTAAAACATTTTAGTAATCGTCCAATGCATTAGAGCGCTCAAAGGCAAGACATGAGAGGGAAAAAGACATGAATCAGCAATACCAATCACCTATACATTAAGATGACCTGTTAACTCGGAATAACAACATACTCCTACTACTTTCCGCAACAACACTAAACAACAATACATTTTGATCAATTTCCAAAATACTCAATTGTTCTTCTTCCGGGACACATCGGCGAATCACACCATCGGTGCAAATCTGGAACAAATATGGCTCATCCCAATAATAATCCAAACTATCCCGCTTGAGCTTCTTCCTTTGGTTAGAATAGAGCTCATACGGGATTATACCGGTCACAAGATAATTTTCCACATCGGCAAACCACGGCATATCATGCATAGATACCGCAATGAGTTGTTCATCCGGGAACACATCATTAATTTCAAGGCCGTCAGAAGGCCTCCCCTCTTCTTCCAAGCGGGACAAGTGGTCTGCCACTTGATTTTCACTTCCTTTTCGGTCCACAATTTCTAGATCAAACTCTTGAAGAAGTAGCACCCATCTCATCAACCTTGCTTTTGAATCTTTCTTGGTTATCAAATATCTAAGGGCGGCATGATCGGTATAGATAATCACATTGGCCCCCATAAGGTATGGTCGGAACTTCTCCATGGCAAACACAATAGCTAGCAACTCCTTCTCGGTGACTGTATAGTTTCTTTGAGCTTCATTCATCGTCTTGCTTGAGTAGTACACCGGATGGAACATCTTGTTGATTCTTTGGCCCAAGACCGCCCCTACCGCAACATCACTAGCGTCACACATGAGCTCAAATGGCAAGCTCCAATTGGGTGCGGTAATGATAGGGGTTGTTGTCAACTTGTGTTTTAGAAGTTCGAAAGCTTCCATGCATTTCTCATCAAAAACAAACTTGGCCTCCTTCTCTAACAACTTGCACAACAGATTAACTACCTTAGAGAAATCTTTGATGAACCTTCGGTAGAAACCCGCGTGCCCCAAAAAGCTCCTCACCCCTTTGACAGAAGTAGGGGGAGGTAACCTTGAAATGACTTCAATCTTGGCTTTGTCAACTTCAATACCTCTCTTCGAAATCTTATGACCCAATACAATACCCTCTTCTACCATAAAATGGCATTTTTCCCAATTGAGAACCCCACCACGCTAAAATCATCCATAAAGACCTCCAATATATCTTCCACCGTGTCGGTGAAAATTGCCATCATACATCGTTGAAAGGTCGCTGGGGCATTACACAATCCAAACGGCATCCTCGAAAATGCGAATGTGCCGTAGGGACAAGTAAAGGTCGTCTTTTCCTGATCTTCCGGGGCGATGAGAATCTGATTGTACCCCGAATACCCATCTAAAAAGCAATGAAACGACCCACCCGCAAGACGATCAAGCATTTGGTTGAGGAACGACAACGGAAAATGATCCTTTCGAGTCACCTTGTTAAGCTTTCTATAGTCCATACAAACTCTCCATCACGTCACCGTTCGAGTAGGAATCAACTCATTGTTAGCATTGGTTACCACAATCATCCTGCCCTTCTTTGGTACGCATTGCATCGGAGAAGTCCATGAGCTGTCAAAAATATGATACACCACACCGGCGTCAAGCCACTTGATAACTTCCTTCTTGACCACTTCTTGCATAGCTTCGTTGAGTCTCCTTTGGTGTTCAAGTGAGGGTCTCGCATCCTCCTCCAATATGATCTTATGCATGCAAAAGGCGGGGCTTATACCCCGAATATCCGCCAATGTCCATTCGATCGCCCTCTTGCGCTTTTGTAGAACCGCCAAAGTGGCAGAAACCTGCACGTTAGTCAAGCAAGACGAAAGAATAACAGGCAAAGGGAAATTAAGGCCCAAGTATTCATACCTGAGGTGAGGAGGAAGTGGTTTCAACTCCAACACCGGCGGCTCCTCAATATATGGCTTGGTTGGGGGAGTTTTGCGATTCTCAAGATCCAAGGATAACTTCCTAGGCTCATAAGAATACGAGCCCATACCATGCAAAGCGTTTACACATTCAACTCTCCCAGCATCATCATCAACATCCATGTTCAAGAGCACGGCTTCAAGTGAGTCCTCAACATTCACCATTGTGCTTGTGTCATCCACTATCACCGCCGTGACAATGTCAACAAATGAGCACACCTCGGTGCTATTCGGTTGCCTCATAGATTTGCACACATGGAACACCACCTTTTCATCACCAACTTGGAAGGTCAACTCTCCCACCTCGACATCTACCAAAGCCTTCCCAGTAGCTAGGAAAGGTTTTCCAAGGATAATTGGCACCTCAAAATCCACCTCACAATCCAAAATAACGAAATCGACCGGCAATATGAACTTATCAACACGAACAAGGACATCATCAATAATCCCCAAAGGCCACTTCATTGACCGGTCCGCCATTTGAAGCTTCATAGAAGTTGGACGAGGTTGTCCGATTCCCAAGGTCTTGAAGACCGAATATGGCATTAAATTGATACTTGCCCCCAAGTCACAAAGGGCTTTTGCAAAAGTCGGCACTTCTAATGGTACATGGGTAGTGAATGCACCGGGGTCCTCAAGTTTCGGAGCCATAGAATGCACAATTGCACTCACTTGATGGGTCATCTTGATTGTCTCACACTCCATTGATCTCTTTTTTGTAACCAACTCATTCATGAACTTTGCGTACCCCGACATTTGCTCGAGTGCCTACGTTGGTAGTCAAACTCTTCATCATCTCAATTAAATTCTTAAATTGGTTGTCACCCTTTTGCTTGGCCAACCGTTGAGGATAGGGCGGAGGAGGTCGAGGTAAGGGTGCTTGGGCTTTGGGCACCACCGGCTCGAGCATATCTATCACGTGTTCCCTAGACGGGTTCATGGCCTCTTGTGTTTCCTCCTCAACCTCATGAACATCAATCCGCACATCATCTCTCACACTTGGTTCAACTACATCTTCAACCACCAAAGGCATTTCATTATCTCGTAACTCATCTTCATCCACCATAACTTGGTTTCCTCTTGAGGCATGCACATCACCGCCTCTTCCACTTCACGTTGTCACCGCCATCACATGATTATTGTGCCCACCCTTGGGGTTTACTACCGTATCACTTGGTAGATCACCCATTGGGCGAGTATTTAAAAACTGAGAGATTTGGCCTAATTGCACTTCCAAGTTCCGGATAGATGTGTTATGTGAAGCTAATTGGGCCTCGAAATCTTGGTTCTTTTTCATCATTTGCTCGAACATGCTTTCAATTCTCCCCATCTCGCTTCCGACGAACTCGGACCTTGAGAAGGAAATGGGGGTGGATTGTTCGGTTGTTGGTACATGGGGGGCCTTTGAAAACCTTGCCCCTGGTTGCCTTAGTTCCCGCTATTGTTCCACCCTCCTTGATTGTTGTTGTTGCCCCAATTATTGTTACTACCATGCCAATTTCCTTGGTTTCTTTGATTACCCCAATTGTTGTTTTGGTTGTTGTTATTCCAATTACCTCCGCCTTGTTGTTGATTGCCCCAATTACCTTGAAGACGCCATTGTTGATTTGAAGAGTTACCTCTATTCCCTTGATAGTTGTTGACATATTGGACTTCTTCGCTTTGATCATCATAGCACTCATTTGAATAGCCACCACCATCATTGTTGTTGTCATATTGTTCACAATTACCTTGAGGTTGTTGTCCTCTTTTCCTCCTTTTCAACATAGAAACACCTTCCATTGCGTTGACTTGGCGCGGGTTTTGGACTTGTTGTAATTGCGCCTTTGCCAATTGATTCATAGTTGTTGTAAGCTCGGCGATAGCTTGGCCATGATCGTGCAATTCCTTGTGCAAGTGGATGACCGTGGGGTCACATTGGGGCACGTTTTCTCGGTTTTGCCATGCCGAAGAGGTGTCGGCCATTTCATCCAGTACATCACATGCCTCTTGGTCAGAAAGTTTCATAAAATTCCCTCCGGCCAATTGGTTCACGATGCATTGATTTGTGGTGTTGATGCCCCGATAAAAGGTTTGTTGAATAATAGCCTCAATTATCGTTATTAGGGCACTCTTTCACCATTGTTCTATATCTTTCTCATATCTCATGCAAAGGTTCCGTCGGCTCTTGCTTGAAAGCTAGAATTTCATCCCGAAGAGCTGCCACATGACTTGGAGAGAAGAACTTGGCAATAAATTTGTCCGCCAATTCATCCCATGTTGTAATAGAATGATTGGGGAGCCTTTCTAACCAATCCAGTGCTTTACCCCGAAGAGAAAACGGGAAAAGGCTCAATCTCAGCGCATCCTCGGACACGTTTGTCTGCTTGCTACCCCAACATGTATCCACGAACCCCTTCAAGTGCTTGTAGGCATTTTGATCAGAGGCACCCATGAAATAACCTCTCTGCTCGAGCAAGGTCAGCATAACATTTGTGATTTGAAAGTTCCCCGCCCGGATTCGGGGAGGAACAATAGCACTGGCATATCCTTGATTTGGTAAAACTCTGGGAGCCACTCTCGGTGGTGCCGGAGGAGGGTCTGGAATATTGTTGTTCTCATTTTTTATTTATATTGATATGTCGGCCCCTCCGTGGAACTTGAGGTAAGACCTTATCTTGTTCTAGATCCTCTACCTCCTGCCCCGCTATCACATTGCCGAGAGGGTCATTTGCATTAAGAGCCATTGTACCTAATTGATCGGCACAAACAAAATTAGTAATCAAGAAGGAAAGAGAAGCAAAATACAAAACTAGCTACACAAATAGTCAACACCGTAAGCTCCCCGGCAACAGCACCAAAAAGTGATCGCAGTAAACTCAACCTCACACAATGGTAGGAAGAGCGGGCGCTAAGACTTTTACCCGAATAGTGGTATCGGGGTCAATTTCCACAGGAAGCTTGGGATGGAGTTGCGTATTTGTTCAGACTAGGAATGCGTGCTTTCTCCTAATTGTACTTCTAAAAGTTTTTTGGGGTTTTTGTTTAATAACTACAATTATCAACTACAAATTTAGGTTAATTTATGCTAAAGAGAGATGTTCTAAGTTGTGATTAATATAGAGAAAGGCACTAGGGTCGTGGCGTCACCTAGGTGGTTAACTAACGGGTAGAGACTACTAATAATAGATTGACATATTTGGGATCAATGTTATACTCGTTGCACAATTATACCCATTCTCATACCTCTCGGTAGAGAGAGCGATTGTGCCCAATTGACTCTCTCGAGACCAATTGGGTAGGCCAATTAGACCAAGCAACTAGGGTTCAAGTAGGGTGATTACTCTCTCGAGGTTTAACCCGTTAATTGGGACTACCATTTCTCATGGGTCCACCCCAATTCCTTGTTGGGTCAATTTTGGGGTCATAGACTCTCTTTCTTAAGAAGAGTCAAGACCCACTAAGCTAGAATCAATGTTTGCAACCAACAATCCTTAATTAAACCATAAAATTAACCCAAATAACAAACATCCAATATCAATCTATCATTAAGAAGCTACACCCATTAATTACCCACACTAGGGTTGAGCCACAACTCTAGCTAATGAGTTTAGCTAGACATAATTAAAGAAGAAACTGAAGAAATAGAAGATGAAACAACCATATTAATTGCTAATGTTAAACTACAATAATCTATGATGAAACTAAGCTAAAAATGCCCAGATAGGCCAAAACATAAGTCTCACGAGTGCAGCAGCTATCAGATGTACCCAACTTAACCTAAAAATGGTAAAATATTCTATTTATAGTGGGTTGGAAAAACTGAACAAAAATGCCCCTGCGGGGTTAGTGCAGACCGCACAAAGTTGGCACGCGGCCGCACTAGGTTGCTTGACCTCTGAATCTTACTCTCTGAAGATAGTGATGCGGACCGCACAAAGATGGAATGCGGCCGCATGAAGACTGGCGCGGACCGCACAAAGTTGTTGTGCGGCCGCATGAATAGTTTGGCAGCTTCGCTGAACTTCTTGTACGCGGACCGCATGACCATAGATTGCGGCCGCATGGAGAGGGACGCGGGCTGCATGAAGTGGGACGTGGGCCGCATGAAGTGGGATGCGGCCACGTGGTTTGCTTCTGGAATATGACACTCTCTGAACTTTTTGGACGCGACCGCTTAGCAAGATTGTGCGGCCGCATGAGTGGGACGCGGGCCGCATGAAGTGGGATGCGGCTGCGTGGTTTGCTTCTGGAATATGACACTCTCTGAACTTTTTGGACGCGACCGCATAGCAAGATTGTGCGGCCGCATGAGTGAGACGCGGGCCGCATGAAGTGGGACGCGGGCCGCATGAACTTGACTTGTAGTTTCATAGTCTCTGAACTCCTATGGTGCGCCGCATGACATGATGGTGCGGTCCACATGAAGTTCTGAATGTCCTTACTTTAATGATCTTTGACACTTGAGCAGGTTTCACTCCGATTTGAGCCGATCTTTGACGATTTGTCACTTTATAGCTCAAACCTGCAATCAAGCGCAATCTGTAAGCATTTTAGGACTATTTTGTAGAAAATTACACTCAAAGCGCAGGCAAGTATGGGTATAAAACATGTTAAAATCCTACTTATCATGGTCCCACCCCCCGTCGCCGGCCTCATAAATGTCACGACCTAAACCGATGGGCCGCGACGGGTGCCTGAGCCCTACCTGTCAAACACCCCTAAGTATACGTCTAGGATATGAACTTGCATAACATCTTCTGAATTACGAAGATAACATACATGGAGGAAACCTGACAACAAGGCATATGTACATATATCTGCAGAATATAGAGGGCGAGCCGGCAAGGCTGCTATAGGCAACTATACATCCAATAACTGAAAGTCGACAAGGCCACATATATCCCAACTAGACATACTGTCTACAGACCTCTAAAAGAAACATAACTGTATAAACACGGGACAGTTATAATATCATGCACATGCGTATAAATGTCGTGTCATGCATAGGTATGTATGTACATAATATCATCAAGCCACTGAGGGCATCTTATCATATCGTCTCGGCCACTGTGGGCAACATCATTAACATATACCAGCTGATCAGGTGGTGGTGTGTATATAACGCCATAACCTCTTCCCATATCCCATATACATATACATACATATATACGCGTATATAACGCCGTTTGAATCATATTTCAGCCACTGTGGGCAACATCATCATCATATACCAGCTGATCAGGTGGTGGTGCGTATATAACGCCGTAACCTTTTCCCATATCCCATATACATATATTTACATATATACGCGTATATAACGCCATCTGGTCATGGGTCAATGCACATGTATAAATGAGTGAAATGCATGAAAAATACATAATAATCTCGATACTCCTTCCGGATAAACTTTTCCACTGTGTATTATTCTAAGACCCATGAATAGAAGATAATAATAATTCTCATGGGGAATCAAGAATATAGATACCCGAACTATTTCGATGAATAGAGTAATTTATAGAAACTGTGTATTTGCTCGCTTCTTTAGTATAATTTGGACCATGTCAAAAGAAAGAAGGGATGGCCTTAACATACCTGGAGTAGGGAAAACTCCATATAATATTCTTGGAGAAGATTGCACCGTACTCCAATAGAACCGCACAACTTTACGTTTCTACGATTCTAATAATTCTCGTTGGAATTGTTTTGATGCAAGAATTTTCGTTGGAAATTTTGCTGGATGGAGGTTGAGTCGTAAGTGTTCATAGAATTAAATTCTTGTTTGAGTGTAAGTGATCTTTGAACTAAATTCTTAGTTTGACAGTATCTTGTTTGACATAAAACCAATTGTTGAATAGAATCAATTCTTGAATAGAATTGAAGAACTAAATTTTGGTAATGTTAGAAAAATAGATTTTTTGAATCTTACACTTGTAAATGCCTTATTATCATTAAATGGCCACTAAGCCACTATGACTTAAGAGTCATAGGCCACATTAGTGGCTTGTTGCCACGTTGATTAGGGATAATTATTAAGTTTTTATCCACTTATTAGTTAATCGGGTAATATCTCGTTACCCGATAGTTATCCAATTACACGCATAATTTAAAAATTACCACAAATTACTTAAAATTCTATTTATTTTTTTAAAATACTTCATATATACTTTATATATTATACTATCATAGTCATATGGTACCTTACATGGTACTAGTTCATAATTATCGAGTATTATCGCTTGACCCGTATTTTATTCCAAATTAACCACTTTCAACGAAACTCGTTTCCTTTAGTCCGTGTACCTCTTTATCTTTCATAACACTTATTTATCGCTTGTTATAAATAGCGTAAGTACGTTAACGTCAAGATAATCTCATCCCCGAGTCTACGTCGGTTAACTGAAAACGAATTTTAACGTACGAAAATGCGAGATGTAACATCCTTCCCCCCCTTGTCGTCTATGTAACAACACAACTACCAACTCTCCCTGTAGAAGCTTAATAACCCAATGACACACGAGATCATAATTATGAATAATGACAATGGCCTTACATGACCAACGACAATAACCAACCAAGAATTTATACACGTACCTTTTATTATGATGTTTTAGTCGGACCCTTTTCTGGAGGAGGAAATAAGTAGGGATATCTAGACTTCATGTTTTCATCGGCCTCCCAAGTCATCCTCTACATCGTTGTTTCTCCAAAGTACTTTCACGGAGGCTACCTCCTTATTCCGCGGCTTGCGGACTTATCGGTCTAGAATGACAATCGGAACTTCCTCGTATGATAAGTCTTATGCAATCTGTACATCATTCATGGGCACCACTTGGGTAAGATCGCCAATGCACTTTTGTAACATAGATACGTGAAAAAACGGATAAATAGACTCCAATTCCGATGAAATTCTAACTCATAAGCTACTTGGCCCACTCTCCGAATGATCCTATAAGGCCCAATATACCGTGGGCTAAGTTTGCTTTTCTTGACAAATCTCATCACACCCTTCATAGGTGACACCTATAAGAATACCCAGTCATCAACCTCGAACTCTAAATCTCGTCGTCGTACGTCAGAATATGACTTCTGACGACTCTGAGCTGTCAATAGTCGATCTTTAATCAACTTTACTTTCTCTATGGCTTGCTGAACCAGGTCTAGCCCATGCAATCCAGATTTTCCAACGTCGAACCACCCTATAGGCGACCTACACTTTCATCCGTAAAGAGCTTCGTATGGAGCCATCTGAATGTTGGAATAGTAGCTATTATTATACGCGAACTCAATAAGCGGCAGATGATCATCCCAGCTACCTTTGATGTCTAGTACACAAGCTCGTAACATATCCTCCAGTGCTTGAATAGTATGCTCAGCATGTCCGTCTGTCTAGGGATGAAATGATGTACTAAGACTTACTTGAGTCCCCAATCCCTTTTGGAAGGACCTCCAGAAGTTAGCTGTAAATTAAGCTCCTCAATCTGAGATAATAGATACAGGGACACCATGCAGTCATACTATTTCCTTAATATAAAGTCTTGCATAATCCTCTGAGGAATATGTAGTTCTAACGGGCAAAAAATGGGCTGACTTTGTAAGCCTATCAACAATCACCCATATCAAATCGAACTTACACTAGGTACGAGGTAAGCCTACAATGAAGTCCATATTGATTACTACCCATTTCCAAGTCGAAATCTCCATAGCCTGCAATAATCCACCGGGTTTCTAATGCTCAATTTTAACATGCTGACAGTTAGGACACTGAGCAACAAACTCTGCTATATCCTTTTTCATTCCGTCCCACCAATACACTTCCCTGATATCATGATACATCTTTGTTGTTCTTGGATGGATAGAATAACGAGAATAATGAGTTTCTCCCATAACCTGCGCGTCGACGCAGCCCTGCAACATTAGGTACACATAATTGTAAGCACGTGATTTTTGCTTCACGGACAATCGCTCCAAAAGAAAACAAAAATAGTGACAAATGACTCCGCTGTACAATTTTTTCGATTTTTCGTGGCATGTGCTATTAGTCATTTGTGGTTCGGTCCATGTTGCATTTGATCTTATCAATCAAAATAGAACTTATGTCTGTCATGGTAATCAAACCGTAATTCGGTCGTTGAAAGAAAATTCAAAAAAAAATATATATATGCATCGTTCGTTCTAGGTTGTGATTTAACTTACTTAAACATTTTAATTTGGTGTGATAATTGTATTGAAGTGTTACATTGTGTTTATTTTAATTTTATTTTTTCATTTTATTTCATTTTTTTTTAAATTAGGGAAAACAAAAGAAAAGAAGTGATGAAAATCGGTTTGGGCCCAAGAAATAAAACAAAAATAGGCCCAAACCGTCACACAAGTCCAGTCCAAACATGAGCTGCCCAGGCACCTCCCGAAACGACGCCGCATCAGGCATCTGATCTGAGCCGTTCAACCACACCCATCCAACGGTCCACATCCGCACCCGTAACCCGACATGTTTAGCCGGTCCAACCCAACCCCTCACTTAAATCCAAACAACCCCGTTTTAATGCCAAACGACCTCGTCTCACCCCTCACCAACAGATCCAAGCCATTGAGATCATTTGATCAAACGGCCCGGATCCAATCCTCTACTTCGTATATAAACCGTCCCTCACACCCGATGCCCCCTATCCGAACCCCCCTTCATTCATCTCCTTCACCAAGCCCTGAACCCCCGAAACCCTAGCAGCCGCCCTAGTTTCCCTTTCACCAGAACCCGGCGGCATGAACGCCGATGACCACCTCCTGAACACCCTAGGACCACCTCACTCTCCTGAACATGGATCTGTTACCCCCTAGCCTCGAATCACCTTCCTTCATCTCGAATCTTCATTTGAAGATTCGAGTCGAACTCTGACTTATACCAAACCTCACCATCTTCGTACCAGACACTCCCCTGACCTCCCTCGTGACCAAACCAGGCTTGGTTTGGTCCGAATCCACCCACAACTCCTAAAAAACCAGATCTGAAGATCCAAACCCTAGAACATGTATAGCCTTGGAAACCGGCCAGTCTTAACAGGGTTTGAGGTCTAATAGACCTTAATCAAGGTGTTCTCGTGTGAGAACACCCTGATTAAAGTTTGTTCGGCCTCAAGGGGTCAAAGTTGAGTCAGATTTGGGTCAATTCTGTTTGGACATTTTTTCGGTAAGTTTTTCTTTTCCTTTTTGTTTTATTCAACTGCTAATTAAGTTGTCAGCATGTTTCGTTGTGTTTGTTTGTTATTTTTGTTATTTTTCATTCGGATTTCTTCCATCTCTGTCAAAGACCTTTTTATTTGGTCCGTTGGTTTGTCTGTGTGTGTTCTGAATGTATTCTGTGATATACATGATCGTCAATTAGATTAGTCGTCAAATAAGTTAATTCATATAGGTTCCTAGTAATTGAACAAAGTTGTCTGAAATCATCCGGGACTCTGTACGTGTTGTTTATATGAACGACTGATTATTATATGTTACGATTAATATAGTCGAGTCGATGTATGTCGTCAATTAGTTTCAATCATTAATGGTAACAACTTGGTTCGTGTTGTTTATTTCTGCTGTGATCGTATTTGAATCCCATTAGGAACTGAATTGTATTGCCTAAGGGTCTTGTTCAAATTTGAATCAAAAACATCTAGGGGTAGGTTATAAGGGCAGTTCAGACTTTGATCTTAAATAGATGCCATGTTTATTTGGCTTAGACTGTGGGCAGCATGTGTATGGTTAGCTTTAAGGAATTAAAATAATTGGACAGCATGTGCTGTCAGATTATATTCCTGCTGCCCATACTTTGGCTAAATAAATAAGGGATTAGGACACTTTAACAACAAAAATAGAGAGGGCCTGTCAGGGATCTCATGGGAGTTTTGTTATTTAAAATAACTGAGTGGAAAAACAACAGGGAGAGGGAATTTTGAGTTGTCACACAGACTGTAAAGTGCTGAATTCAGGCTATAAAAGAGGCAGACCTTCCATTTAGAAGGGGGGATTTTTTGGAGAGATTTTTGGAGCCTGTGGAAAGGATTTTCTTAAAGGCTGGACATTTTTAGTCTTCAGGAAAAAACAAGAAACATAAAGTCTCAAAATATCGTAACCAAACACTGTCTGAAAATTACATAAGAGTTCATGTTGGTCTAGCTTTTTTTTGGTCGATTGATGTTGGTTGCCTGTTGAGCTATTTGTGATTGTTGAATTGCTGGTGTGGTTACACTGAATACTCTGCTGTTTCTATTGGTTCATTACTCTGTTTCTGGGATTGTTTGTTTGTGGCTCGACTGCTCGTGAGCTTCATCATTGTTGGCTGGTTGTTGTTGCTGTGTTGTTGCTGTGTATCTGCTGTTGCTGTGTTTGTTGCATACTACTCAGCTGATCATTCCTTTCTTCTTTTGCTTGGCTATACCAGGTACACGATTAGAACATTGTCAATGTAACTTGAAGGTTGAGCATGAATACAAAAGAGAAGATCTGAAGATTTTTTTTATAGACTGTTATGTTAAACCTCATGTAATGCATGATAGTTTGCAGTGTTGTTTGGATACTGAAGATAGTTTGCATGCCTAGTAGATATCAATTGTAGGGTAATTAAACGTTAGTTTGTATATGCAGGCTGGTAGATAAAAGTATTCCCAATGCAGTAGGTTGAATCTTAGATTTGGTTTAATTGTGTGGTATATTCTGTAATGTATGCCAAGCATGAAAACTGTACATTATTAGCTAAGCTCTTTCTCTTCTGATAAATTGTCTCATATAACTGGTAAACCACACGTTAAGACAAAGAACACAAAGCTTGCAATCTCAACCTCATGAAGGTCGAGCCCAGGTCAAAACAGACCAAGCAGGCCCGCATCGAACAAACAGTGGCCCAGGTCTGGCCCATCCTGCATGAGCTGGATTTGGGCCCGTAATGTTCAATCAGCTGTCCGTGTGCGTAATCACGTTTACTTATTCTGTAAAAGCATTTTGAATCCTGCTATAAATAAGCCTATAAGCATGTAATTAACTAGGACTATTTCTGTTTTCTATTAGTAGAGACAAACACGACAAGAAACGTAGTTGTTATAAGATATCCTTTTAAAATAAGGACGAGATGAGCCTCGACAAAAATAAAGAAAAAATGCACAAATTGCGGGGCCCTCGTTAAATGTATATATTGAAGCATTCGGTCCCCAAGGTGGGTCGTTTAGCAAATCTCACGACCCTCCCGGAATAATAACGCGATAGCCTCTTTAAGCGCGTATTTAATAATTTTACCTTCTTAAATTCGGGTGCACATTTATGTGACTCAAATCCAAATCTTGACGGATTCGAGATGTGTTTCTAATCACGGGTACATTGATTGTGACGTGGTTCGAGATGCGTGTCCATGATGTCGCAAAATTCCTTTTAAAAACAAAAATGAGACGAGCCTCGCCAAACAAAAGGGACAAATTGCAGGGCCCTCACAAAATATATGTATTAAATACTCAGAATCCGGGACAGACCGTTTAGCAAATTTTACGGTCTTCCCCAAAATAACAATACGTTAGTCACTTTAGGCGCGTCTTAATAATTTATTCTCCTTAATTCGGGTGCACATTTATGTGACCCAAATCCAAATCTCAACCGAGTCGAGATATGTCAATAACCACGGGTGCATTGATGTAACGTGGTTCGAGATATATTTTCACGACGTTGCAAGTCCTATAAAATAGCAGTGAATGATAAAAGCGGTAAAAAGTTAAAATTTGCACATAAGTTCATATTTGTATAAAATCAGATAATCAAGCCGAATATAACAGTTGAGCGACCGTGCTAGAACCACGGAACTCGGGAATGCCTAACACCTTCTCCCGGGTTAACAGAATTCCTTATCCGGATTTCTGGTACGCAGACTGTAATATGGAGTCATTCTTTTCCTCGATTCGGGATTAAAATTGGTGACTTGGGACACCCTAAATCTCCCAAGTGGCGACTCTGAAATAAATAAACCAATCATGTTTCGATTGTCCTTTAATTGGAAAAAACTCCCTTGTACCCTCTCGGGTATGTAAAAGGAGGTGTGACAATAATCGCCCTTGATATCTGAGGACCCCATCTCATGTAATTTCAAACAGCATCTTCTCCTTCTGAAGGGTGGTATCCCTATAATGAAATAACACAGGATCCTCATACTGGCGTTCCTTTACTTCAGTTACCAAAGAGGATGTTGCCGTATCCCGAAGAGCAATTCCAATGTCACCTGAGTCTAGTAACCGAACTCCAAGACTAGCTAGCTGATGAACCTCATGTGCTATTCCCCTCTTTTCTGGCTGTAAATACGACAGGCTACCCATAGATCTATGGATAAGGGCGTCGGCTACTACGTTTGCCCGGATGGTATAAAATATCAATGTCATAGTCTTTAAGTAGCTCCAACCATCTCCTTTGACGAAGATTCAATTCCTTTTGCTTGAAAATATACTGAAGGCTCTTATGATCCGTATAGATATCAACATGAACGCCATACAAGTAGTGCCTCCACATCTTTAGTACATGAATCACCGCGGCTAACTCTAAATCATGGGTCAGGTAGTTCTTCTCGTGCTTTCTTAGTTATCTAGAAGCATAAGCCACAACCTTACCATACGACCCAATCCAATGCCTGAAGCGTCACAATAGATAACGTAACCATCGGTCCCTTCTGAAAGTGTTAGAACCGATGCTAAAGTTAATCTTTCCTTCAATGCCCGGAAACTCCGTTCGCAAGGATTGGTCCATTGAAACTTAGTTCCCTTCTAGGTTAAATTACATGGGTATCCTAATCTTTTACAATTCAGGAAATTCCCTCTTCGGAGGCCCAAACTTCATTCTTTATCCATCACAACTACACCCTTACCCCACTATTAGGGCAGCATTTCATCTACTCTAAACATTACCAGTCTTAGACTCCTTTGAGTTCGTTCGGGCTATACTGAGCCTTCTATAACTTAGAGAAACCAACAGCTCTCTTATGAACTTATTTCCAAGGACATCCATTCTTGTTACCTTTTCACTCAGCTTTTCTTATCCTTCCTCCTGTCTTCCTAAAACTTTGTCGCTCTACCATACTTTAGTTCGTGACTTACACACACTTATTTATACTTATTCGCAACCTTTATTCAACCTGCTCGCACCATAGATTTCCTTATGTTATTCTGGAATATCAAGCAAGACACCACATACCACTTTGGTCAAATGTGCTTAGAAGAGAAGAAAATTTCGTTACAAGTTTCTTGTAATAAGCTGCCAAAAGAAGCTAAGAACCTTCATCGGTGTTGTGGGTCTAGGCAAAGTCTTCACTGCCTCAGTCTCTTGTGTATCCACTCGGATGTCTTTACCTGAAATAATATGCCCAAGAAAAGCTACAGAGTTCAACCAGAGTTCATACTTAGAAAATTTTGCATACAACTTCCCCTCTTGTAGAACTCTGAGCACAGTACGCAGATGATCTGCATGCTCAGCCTCTGAACGAGAATATACTAATATATTGTCAATAAATACAATTATGAACAAATCTTAAAAAGGGCTTGAACACATGGTTCATCGAATCCATGAAAATTGTTGGGGAATTGATCAAACTGAATGATATAACATGAAACTCAAAGTGCCCGTGTCTGGTTCTGAATGATGTCTTCGGAATATCTTCATCCTTAACCCTTACCTGATGGTACCCGGACCTCAAGTCTGTCTTTGAAAAACATTTGGTACCTTGCAACTGATCAAATAAGTCGTCAATCCTCGAGAGGGGGTACTTATTCTTGATCGTCACCTTATTCAACTGTCTATAATCAATACACATTCGTAAGGAACCATCTTTCTTTCTTACAAACAAAACAGATGCTCCCCACGGCGACGTACTAGGTCTGATAAAGCCTTTTTCAAGTAAATCCTTTAATTGTTCTTTCAACTCTTTCAGCTTTGCAGGGGCCATTCTATAGGGAGAATAGATATTGGATGAGTATCTGGTAGTAGGTCGATGGCAAACTCAATTTCTCGCTCTGGCAGAAAACCCGGAAGTTTATCGGGAGAAACATCGGGAAAATTATAACCACTGGGATGGACCGAATGGTTGGTGACTCTACTTTCATATCCTGAACCCGAACTAAGTGATAAATACAGCCCTATCTAATCATCTTTCTTTCCTTGAGATAAGAAATAAATCTGTGTTTCAGCGATGCCGTATTACCTTCCCACTCCAAAACAGGCTCCCCTGGAAATTGAAATCGGACTATGTTTTATCTACACTTGATGTTAGCATAACAAAAGGCCAAACAATCCATACTCATTATAATATCAAGTTCTACCCAACCGAACACCACGTACCTTATCCTTGTTTATTATCAAATCTATCACAAGCCATTTTGGGCCAGATCCATATATATCGGTAACAATATTAAAACCTAACTTGCATAACTAATTTACAAAAAGGTTTATATACATAGGGGTCGACTAGACCGCAGACATGTCATACCCAAAACTATATACAGTATAATGTCTGCAAAATCTTTAAGTAGGCATAACCATAATATATACAAGTCGGGATAGGGCTCCTTACATCCTCATAAAATGACCTAACACATCTAGAACCCTGACTTAGTAATACTCCAATAAGAGGTGGAACTCACCAACCAAAAATTAACACTTGGAGGAAGTCTAAAGTAGAGGGTCCTTGCCTTGTCCTATATAAGAACCTCAATCGGACATACTTCGAAGTAGAATCTTCATGTCCTTATCAGTTTCCTTCCTCCTCTTGGCCCGACTACTATATTTTTCCTCCGCGTATCCCATAACATACACCGACGAACCTTGATTAACAAACTCCTAAGACTGTGGACTATCCGGAATCTCAGAAGAGCTGGTGTCCGCAAATACCTTGACATAGTTTTGAGCCTGAGGGAATCCCGGCTGTCCCAATCCATGCACTACTCCCCTTATACCCTGATCAACGGGTTGTGAAACTAAGGGCCTTGGTGAGGTCGGAACGCCTCTCACCCAATCTACTGCCGGAGTGGTCGAAACAACTCGAACGGATGACTCATATGGATCCTCGTCAATAGAACACATGATATCTGATGGGTTTGAATCCATAGTATAACTTATCTCTCTTTCTAACAACTTCGTAGCCTTCTGACCCATGCTAGCGGCTGTAGTCTTCGGAGGCATCGCTAAAAATGCAACACATTGTTAGGAACATAAATGCTTATATCGCACGATCTAAGATAAGAAGAGAGGATAAAATCCTATATGTCCTATAGCCTCCTATCTATAAGTGTGGTGCACGACACACCTATAAATAAGACTCTACTAGACACGGTATGTACACAACCCTAGGTCAGAACTGCTCTAATACCACTTTTGTTGCTGCCCATCAGTTTGGGTCGTGACAATAAATCTCCCCTCAACTGCCACATTCTCCTCGGGAGGGGTCGATACATGGGCGATAAAGATCTTGTCTTCTTCTGACTCATCCCTGACATGGAGAAGCGAGTCAGAATCTGGTACCCTAGAGATGATTCTTTTCTTGGGCTTGCGAGCCACACTCTTGTTTGTCTTCACCTTGGGACTCGGTGTTACACCCCATGTTTCCATACGTAAAATTATGCCATATGTAAATTGATGTAAGCTCAAAATGGGATGAAATTCTTCTATAAGGCTAAAGAAGGTTTATCAAAGTATTATGTAAGTTAGGATGAACGAGACTTTTTAATCATATTTAAATGAGTTTAAAGTCATGATATGGCTATATATGATGTTTGGATATGAAACATAAAGTTTGGAAAAAATCGGATTTAAATTGTGAAAAAATCGACTAAGGATTTGCCTTGTAATGAAGCGTATTGAGCAATACATTTCATGTGTTATATGAGGTGTTTTCAGGACATATTATATACCAAAATTAAGGTCTTGGAACCTACTTTCCAATGGTCCAACCCATTTATTATTACGACATCGAAGCAGAGAAATATGGATTTTTAAAGTAGGATTGCCAAGTCACGTTGCCACACTTCGGAGAAACTAACAGGTTTATAGGCCAAGTTGCGACGCAATTTTCTCTCAATCTTTTTAGAATTACATGGATATGTGGAATTAAAGCCCTATGTATCTAGTTTCTAATGCTGAAAACCGTTTATCAATACAATATCGGAGTAAAGAGATACAAGTGTTCGAAATTGCACTGCTCAAGCTGCCAAGCAGGCAGCTTACCCTCCAGCTTGGAGAATTGAGGCGGTGGGCTTATAAGTTGTCTTTACCCATTACATTTCGTCAATATCCATAGATTTCATACACCAAAACTCTCTCAATCTCTCCAAGAACTAGTCCAAGATCTCAAGAACCAAACTCAAGAGAAATCAACACAAATCATCATCAAATATGTTAAAGACTACAAGAGAATACTTCTATGATGTTGTGGTGTGATTGTGAGCTACGTTTAGATAGGGTTTTGAGTTGTAACATCTGTACAAGGTATGTATAACATCTTCTTGATTGTGCCTAAGGATAATCTTGTGTTGGTTGTGTTGTTTGAGTGAAAAACCATACGATAGCACTTGAAAGAACATGAGATATAATTGTCTTTTTGGTTGGACTGTTTTGTAGCTAAATATATGATTTGTGGTGGCTGAAAATTATGAGAAATAATTTGATAATATTGTGGTTGCTGTTGTTAAGCTTTTGTAGGTGTTAGTTAAGTTGATTAAAGAAGAAACAATGAAAAATAAGTGATTGACGATAAAAATTAAGGTGCTAGATGTATGAGGCTATTTTAGAAGACATTTTGTGGATGTTTTAAACTAGAAATAATATGGTACATATAAGTATGATGTTATGAAGGTTGTAAACTAATTTATTGAATAAGAGTTGGATTTAATTTATATCTTGTTATGAGTAAAAACGAGCTTGCCGCTCAATATGATTGTTAAGATAATCGGAGAAACTCATATTGGATTATCTTGTTGTTGCTATTGTTGGTTATAGTTGTTAATGTTGGGCTGTTGATGACCCTTAGTAGTCCTTGGGATGTATTGAAAAACAGGGGAGTTGCTACCCGATTTTTCTTAAGTCATACGACTAGCCAAATATGATGGTACGACATTATATGTTAACAACAATATCATTTCATTTGTTGTAGATGCAAGAAGTTGTGTTGAGGTTGGTTGAGTAATAAGGAAGAGATCATACAGGTATGTTAAGGCTATTCCTTCTTTCCTTTTGGCATGATCCATATGATACAAATGAAACGAGCAAATGCACAACGTCCATAAATGACTCTATTCATAGAAATGCTAGAGATGCTTATGTTCTTGATTCCCCACATATCCTATTATTCTATCGTCTGTTCATGGGTCTCAGAAAATACGTAAGTTGATAAAGTTTGTTTTATGATATTAATCAGAGATATAATGGTCTTATGACGTACTGAAAGATTTTATTGACGTACTTCTCATGCATTGCATTCATTTATACATGTACATTGACACATGACCAGACGACGTTATATATGCATAAATATGTATATTATATGTATATGGGATATAGGAAAAGGTTACGGCGTTATATATGCGCCACCACCTGATCAGCTGGTATATGTTGATGATTTGCCCATAATGGCCGAGATAATATGATGGGATGCCCTTAGAGGCTTGACGATGTTATGAACACATGTACCTATGCACGACATGACATACGTACACATATGCATGACACTATGAGTATTTCATTATTTACAGAGTTATTCAGAATTACATGTCGAGTCTTTCACTCCATGTTTCTCTCATGTCTATTATTTACTGATTTTCATTCCTTAGATACTCAGTACATTATTTGTACTGACGTCCCTTTTGCCTGAGGACGCTGCGTTTCTTACCCGCAGGTCCTGATAGACAGGTCGAGAGTCCTCCAAGTAGGCTATCAGCTCAGTGGAAGATATTGATGCACTCCATTGCTCCAGGGTTGCTTTAGTCGGTATGATTAGGACATGTATTGATTAGTATGACGGGGCCCTATCCCGACCTTTATGACATTTATGTACTCCTAGTGGCTTGTAGACATATGTCGTGTATGTGAAAGATTGCATGTCCTTGTCGGCCTATGTTTAGTGTACAAGTGATCATCTTGGTCTTATAGGCCAGTATGTCGAATATATAAGTTTGTATTCCCTCATGTTTACTCTGGTTGTATCATGACACGCCTTCTGGCCCACCTATATATGATGATGTAATAAGAAAGATACGTTACGTTGGTACTCGATTGAGTAGGCACCAGGTGCCCGTCGTGGCCCCTCCGATTTGGATCGTGACACCCGGGGAGCCCGAAGGTTTTCTTTTCCTCTTCTTCTTTTACCCCGCGGCAGCCCCGGGCTATCTCATAACGGAGGGATAAAATGACAAGAATACGTCCTCGTCCCCTTCCAAAGGCCTAAGCTCAGTGGTCTTAGGCAAACCTATAAAAGAAAGAAGAAAGGTTGGTATGATGTGAGTTAATAACACAGTAATAACTATTCCAAAGAGAACCTTATCATGAGAATGGGCCTCCCATTGGTCCTTCGTAAGCTTGCACCATAAGCTCTCGAAGTATGACATATGTTTGCAGATACCTTCGATCCACTCTTTTAGCCGGGGAACAATATTTGCAACCCCGACAACAACTGCACAACCACAAATACAAAATGAAATGAAGAAATATTAACACTTAAGGAAAGGCTGCACTTACGAGATGCGTTCCACTTCTTGGAGTATGGCATGAACTTAGGAGGGATCAAGTCTTAAGTCTTCACCCGAACAAAGTGCCATTACCTGTCTCGGTCTCGATCCTCGTCAATACTCGAGAAAGGGGCCTTGCTTGCCTTACGAGTGAGCTTGATTAGTCCCACTTGGACAATTCAGGGACTGTATAGACGGATTAGGTGGTCGATGTGAACCGACAAGACTCGATGTTATTCATAAAATAACGGAGGAGAATCACGATCCTACATAGAGACGGGTGGATTTGCCCGAGACACACCTCGTATCTCTTACAAAAATCCAAAATAACTGGGTCTACCAGGCCTAGTGTGAAGGGATAAGTATAAATACTTAAATACCCCTCCACATAGGTAGTAATAGCATCCTCGGGCCCGGGGGCCACTATGTCCTTGCCTTCCTATTTACAGTCCTCTCGGACCACGGGAAGGACGTCTTCGGTAAAGGAGCATATATACCTCGATACTCCTTCACCCCGGTCCTGTTTGGATGAGGGTTTCTCGACCTTGAAGTCGTCCGCAATTGAATAGCCCTCCGGGAATAAACATATTCAAGGGGGCTCAGGGGCCGGTTCGGTGGCAGCCACTTCGGGAGCAGCCGTCTCGAGGACAAATATTTGGGGAGTGACCACCTCAGTACCCCCCGACGGTTGGGAAGATGAAGTGACAGCCTGCTGAAGAACTGAATTGGATGTTTTGGCCATACTATCTCAGAAAGTTTGAAGATTTAAAGAAAAAGTATGGAGATTTGAAGGAGCAAGTTTAAAGGGTGAAGAAAAAGGCATGTAGACTTGAAGAAAATCTGGGAAGGAACCCAAGAACAATTTTGAAGATCAAAAGGGGGAAAATATGAAAGTTTGAAAGAAGTTGATAATAGCTAGGAAATTCGAAGGTAGAAGCTTGATGGGGAAGTGAAAAAGAAAGAAAGTAGAAGATAGAAGCTTTTATAGGGGAAGTACGCGACGCTTCGCATTCAAAGACAACCAGCCGACGGTAACGTGTCCGAAGTCAGAACGCCACGATTGATGGGACGTTCAGACTACTTCATTGTTTCGGTCGTGACGTATGAAGGAAGGAACCAGGATTAATCTATTGTTTCTAATCGTTTCGGTAAACCTACTCTCTGAAAAACGAGGGGACTATCTGTATACGGGTAAAACCGGGGCTAGCAAGCACCCGAATTTCCCGGTGGAGGAAACAAAGCAATGGCTTAACTACTCGGAATCGAGATCGAAGCCAGAAACCTCTAGCGCTAAAGCCAAGACGAAGCACTTACCACCGGGGCCATCGAGATAATGCCCCCAAATCCGGTTCGGGCTCCAAGACCTCGGAAGGCACAATCAAACAGTTGCACATAACTAACAATGGGCCGTGATATCCATGCCCAACCGGATATCACGACGTAGATCTCGGCCCGTATTAGCAACTGAATAGTGATTAACGAAAAAGAATATTTTTTTCCTTTCTTAGAGTTTTACTTAGGGTAAAATTTCCCTACTATATAAAGGAAAAGTTGATTGTTCAATAGGAACATTGTAACGCGCATATCAAGGCAATATAAATTGTGTTCCCTCTGTTTCTAAACTATTCAAAAGTTCTATTCTTGTTCATACCTTTTCATATATATACTAGATAAGGTGACACCTGTGCTGTCAGTATAGGCCCAACGGTATAACTTAGATGTTTGTGCTCATGTGAACAAAATCAAATTTAAATCTCTAGCAATTTAGAGGAAAAAATGTCAAGAATCTAGTAGCTCTTTTACAATAACTTCAAAATTATGGTCATATTGAAAAATGGATAGCAAAAGACACAAAGGAAAAGAAAACATAACTAATATAACCCAATAATAGACAGAAGAAAACATAACTAATATAACCCAATGATAGCCAATTCAACTATAAGAATGAAAAACATCTAAATCCAGAGTCTAGATCCAGGTGACCAATAAATAGGATACATCAACTGATTCTGCAGATAGTTTTCCTAGTATTCTCTCCCTCCTTTCAGAAGACAACTTTACTGTTATTTTGACGAAGACACAACAACATGCACATCTATTGCACTTCAAGATGTATTTCTTTCACATCTCCAATATACAACCTTCAAAAAAGTTGCTAATACAAGAAGATGTCAACCCTGATATATTTCAACTCATGAAAATATTTTATAAATATTTTTATTCATATAACACAGGTGCAAAATCCTGCAAGGGAACACTCACTAGTAGAAGATAAGTTGAGAGATTTAACTTTTAGAACACGCGTTAGAGTAGAAGAAAGAATCAGTTTCATAATAAATGGCATTCTTGAAGAATAAAATAACTTACTGAAATAATTCACAGAGACTTTCTTTATTTGGAGAATTCAATGCTATAATAACACAACCAAATAGTCACTTCAATAGGCCGGAATATTTATGAATAGCTATAAAAGCTTTAATGCTACTTAGGATGAAAGATATGAAAAAGATTTAGGACAATGCACAACTTCTAGCCAATGTTGCAAAGCAAGTTTTTGAGCCTTCCCATTCTTTGCCAGTCCCCTTACATCCTTCGCTCATCATATACGTGCTCCAACGACGAAAAGACATCAATTTCTTTCTTGACATTGAAAAATGCTACTGAACTCCTTTTGAAAGCTGCAAAATCTAAAGCCTTCCACCTGCATATATCAGTGAACCACTTTAATAAACAACATAATCGAGACACTAATTAAAGATTCAATTCTCAAACAGTAAGACCATAAGCAATAACTTTTCATCAACAATAGCATAATCTACAAGGTTTATTTTGATCCTCTAAACTTGATAGAAACAATATTGAATCAAAGCATCTAACAGCATATCACTTGCATAAGAAAATATAGATATTTTTCCTGGTTTTTCTATAAAAAGTAAAAACTTTAAATGGACCAAAATGAGGATTTTTAGAACGTTTTAGTAATCGTCCAATGCATTAGAGCGCTCAAAGGCAAGACATGAGAGGGAAAAAGACATGAATCAGCAATACCAATCACCTATACATTAAGATGACCTGTTAACTCGGAATAACAACATACTCCTACTACTTTCCGCAACAACACTAAACAACAATACATTTTGATCAATTTCTAAAGAAGTTCGCAACAATATAGAGTTGTTGTGCATCTTTATTAACTTCTACTATAATTAAAATTAATCAATCAATGAAGAACTCAAAGATTCCATTATAGAAATTGATAATCAAAGTAAGTTAAAAATCTCGCATACATGCTACTTTGCTTTATATATAACTGCATTTATAAGAAAAAACATACAAACTCATACATACTAAATCTCATTAAATTTCTTTTTTCTCAAAACACATTTTTGTCTGTCTTGAATCTTAATAAGACGACTATTAAATTTATCTTCCGCAAATTCTTCTATCCTCGACTCTTGTACAGCCATCTAGAGCATCTTCACTTAATTTAGTGGTTGTTCATGGAACCTCTCTTCTTTCTATTTTACTTTCTTTGCTTGTTTAATTGTTTACACAAATTCAACAATGATTATACAGGTCGTTCACAAATTCTATTTGATATGCCTAACTTAATTTGATATGCCACAAGATTGAATTTATTGTATTACTCCATTATTTAATAGAGTATTTTATACTCATTAATAACAAAAGCTATTTCTTCCTTACTACTATGAATCATCTGTACTTAATCTTTTACGACAAAAGTCATCAACAAAAATTAATTAGAAAGAAAAGAAATTACCGAGAGTAAAGCAGATTGAAGTTGTTGCTGTCTTGAGCTTCTGAAAGCTCTCCTCACACTTATCCGACCATACAAATGAAGCATCCTTCTGAGTCAACTTGGTCAAGGGCGATGCGATAGATGAGAATCCCTGAACAAACCGGCGATAATAGCCCACCAAACCAAGAAAGCTGCGAATCTCTGTGGCTGAGGACGGTCTGGGCCAACTCTGAACCGCCTCTATCTTCTTCGGATCAACCTGAATACCCTCGCTGGACACCACGTGCCCCAAGAAAGCCACTGAACTGAGCCAAAACTCACACTTGGAGAACTTTGCATAAAGCTTCTCCTCCCTCAATCTCTGCAACACAACTCTCAA